>NC_062518.1:21308296-21430796 GCF_022655615.1 Tachysurus fulvidraco
TTATCCGAACTACCTCGGGTCACGGGGAGCCTGTGCCTATCTCAGGCGTCATCGGGCATCGAGGCAGGATACACCCTGGATGGAGTGCCAACCCATCGCAGGGCACACACACACTCTCATTCACTCACGCAATCACACACTACGGACAATTTTCCAGAGATGCCAATCAACCTACCATGCATGTCTTTGGACCGAGGGAGGAAACCGGAGTACCCGGAGGAAACCCCCGAGGCACGGGGAGAACATGCAAACTCCGCACACACAAGGCGGAGGCGGGAATCGAACCCCGACCCTGGAGGTGTGAGGCGAACGTGCTACCCACTAAGCCACCGTGCCCCCCCCTACTGAAAATGAAACATTGAAATCCATCATAACATTTAAAATAGTGCTTTTACACTTGTTTTTAAGATGTGATGGACATTCACATCAGAAATATTTGTCTCTGCTCCCAGCACTGAATTTCATTAGAACTACCCATCAATCAACACTCCTCCTTCTGACACACAATAAAGGGTTTTAATTTGGCTTCATGTTCAGGGATTAATGTTCTGTCTACTAGTTGGTCTCGCCTGCTGTTTCAGCTGTTTTGGTCTAATTAGTCAATGTCTCATTAGTCAGTGTGTATCTAGGCACCTCTGAGTTACTGTAGTTCTGTATGTTACCTGATATCTTGTCTCTTTTGCCCCTTTTCCACCTAGGCAGTTTGAGTGCTGGTTCGGAGCCAGAGCCTAATTTAGAACCAGTTCTTTCTTTTTCGACACCAAAAGCACCGGCTCTGAACCAGGAAAAGTGGACGTTGCTGGTCTAGACTTAAGAACCGCTTTTGTCAGAGGCTGGGGGCGGGGCTACTGTTAGCGCATTTGATAATGTACCTTAAATATACTAATGTTTAATACACTTTTACTTTACCGAGATATGATCAATTATCGGCACACATGATAGTATGTAGGTAGCTACATGCTAAGGCTAACTTTTTTTCTGGGTATTTGTGCCTAAAAGCTCTCTTAAAACGTTAACATCATTGGAGTTTGATTTCAATTCAACTAAATTCAATGATAAACAATTAATAGATTCATAAATACTGGGCACTGATATGGTATAAGAGAAATAGCGCACACACACAAACAATATGGGAAATAACTCTAAGAAGAAAGCAACTCAAATTAGCATCACTCCACATTATAGCACAATTACACATAGAATAGATTATTATTATTTTCCTGACACCACATCCCATCAACTTCATGTCTTAGCACTACCACTGGGCCTAAACATTAACGTTAATACATTAAAGATTCCTTTTCCACCTCATTTTCTGACATATTGGATTTCCCGCCATTTTTGAGTTTTCAGGTTTTTTTAAATTTTACAAAAAATTTATTCGTTTAATCTTCACTAAATTTGGAGGAAATGATCTTGAGATAAATCTACATCAATCCTATCAGAAGGATTTTTGATTTTCAAACCTGTTTTCCTGTAACACACAAACAAATTTGAAAGCAAAGCTGCTAAACAGGATGTGAGTCTGTATCTCGAAAATGGTTAAATGGATCGACATGAAACTTGAATATATTCGTAGGGTTGTTTTTACCAAAGATTTTCCTGTGTTGTTTTTTAATCAATTCATACAGCAGATGTTAAATCATTATATATTTATTATATATTTTGTTAACTATGTTATTTTGTCAAGTAATAATCTGTTTGTAGTGGAGATTTGAGCCCTACTCTACCTGAGAGTAGTGTTGATCTGCAGGGCTTTGCTCAGCATCCTAGCCCCTGTGTCCTCCAGGCCATTACCGCTCAAATCCACTTTCCTGAGACATGCGTTGCTGCCGAGAGCGTTCACCAGCACTGTTCCTCTGGATCGCAGTCTGGAGTCAGCAAGGGACAAGCTCTGCAGACCCTGCAGACAAAAAGAGAGGGATACATTTTAGCAATAGAGAAAAAAACAACTTAATAAAGAGCAATGGTAATGTATAAGTACAATATGTGTGGACACATTGTGATCAGCATAGAACAAAAACTCTGCAGTGTAAGAGGACGTCTTGAAATCGAGAAAATTAAATAAATGACATTCAGAGGGAGACAGAGACAGAAAGAAAGACAAAAGGATCAGTTATTCAGCTGCACTGTAATTAACACATCAGACAACAGAGTTCATGCTTGCTAAGGAGTAGAAAGTGTGTTTTTGAGTGCCGAGAAAAAGAATGCATGTGTATCTTCGAGAGCTCACACACTCTTCTTCTTGCACTAACTGCACAAGCTTTTGTAGGATTTCATCCATCAACCTGCAGAGAGAAAGAGACAGAGATGAAGAAATGAGATGCCTACTGCATGTAATGCATGAGTGAACTATATAAAAATGAATACAGTTAAATACAGGCTCTGCTCTCAGTTTGGATTTCAAAAACCCTTTATGCAGCCTTCAAGCCCAGCTTAGTATGCAATTAATTAACTGACTTTTTGAATCTGCTATTGTCTTGTATATTATGTCAAATGCGATAAAATTAATCCTTAGGTTAATGCTGCTTATTGACTTATTTACATTCAAGAACCTAGCTAACTTTGATACTTTTTCCTATTTTCTAAACAGATTGTTTAGTACTTGTTGATCTCCTGAAGCAATATAGTGTATCATGAGTAGGTCTGCTGGCTAGATACAGTACAATAGCTAAGATATGACAATGCCAGTTCAGAAAACTGGATTCTTCCACAAAAGTTTAAAGTAATATTTTAGCCAAATAACTTGATTTTCCTTACTTTAAATGCTTTCCGGTTCTGATTATGTAACAGTCTTAAAGCTGGTTCTTAAAAGGTTAGCCAAGGTACAAAACAAGCTCTGCATCAATGGACATGGACTATTAGTGCACATTTGAGCCATCTGCTCCATACCTGCCCTTGACATTGAAATTCTTGCCCAGCAGCAGATGCTTCATGGAGGGGTGGCGGGAAAAGGCCGGGATGACTGAGTAAAGATCAGCATCCAAGCCTGAAGTGAATTAAACACACAGAGAATTAGAATATGAGTTAATAAACAAAGTGCATTATGTCAATATTCAGATTACAAAAATGATCATGGTGTAGTTTTGACCTCCATGGTTGCCAGATTTTCAAGTCTTTTTTTTATAGCATGTAGTGCTATACCAAGCAATTAAATAAACATTTAATAGGGGTGTAGTGTATATGCAATATGTTGACAAATGTCCCCATTATAATTATCACATCAATTACTAAAATCTTTATTCATGTTTTCAAGTAGCTTATAAAATAGCACTTGATGCAGCGACAACTATTATTCTTATCAGTGGTGCATCAATAGTTAAAACCTCTTCGTTACTAATCAGAAGGTCTAAGCCCCAGCAAAAAGCCCTTAACCCTATCTGCCTAGCTGTATGACCCTGCCTGATAAGCTTCTGCTCCCTAATAAGCTGGGATATGTGAATAAGGAATCTCACTATACTGCAATTCGTGACAAATAAAAATGTTAACAAAGCCACAAGATTTGAAGGATAAGCTGAGAATTCTGTATTAAATCTGCTGAAATTCTCTGATGAGTGTAAGAGTTAGTTACAGGGTGTATTGGAATGCCATTTCTCCTTACCATTATCTGAGATGTCTAGGGTACTGATGTTAGAGACTTGGGGAAACAAGTCTTTTATTACTGCTGCGCCTGCTGATCTGAGCTGAGAGAAAGAAAGAGGGAGTATAAAACATACAACGAAGCATTCCATATTTACAGACATTAAAGGCGGGGTGCACAATGTATGAAAAATGCTTCAGAAAACTGAGTCGGGCCAACAAACAAAACAAAGTGTAGCCAATGAACAGAAAGGGGGTGTGTCTTGTCAATATGCGGTGGAGAGAGTGTTCAGTGCGCATGTCTGACATTAGCAGAAAGTGATCGGAACATTGACATGGCGGATACCTGCCGACAATTTCTAGGTGTTGAACGTCGTCTTCCGCGTGAAACGGAGCTAAACCTTTCACGGTACAACACACTACAAAAACACATTTGTATTACCATAGTATTAGTCTTTGTGTTCATTTATTGATAAAAATATCCCCTCGGCCAGCTGCCCCAACAGGTTCCGCCATAATAGTTGCCTGGGTTGCATATGTATGTGTGGGGTGGAGCTATTAATACAGGGGTGACACCCATTTGGGTTAGGGGCGTGTTTGTTTTGGTGATTTCAAATGTCATCATTGGCTTTCAAACATCGTGCACCTAACCTTTAATACGTACTAAAGTGAATGAATGTTAGCTTATGTAAAAAAATACATTAGCTCATAAAAAGAATAAAATAATTAGCCGCTCTCAATTATAAGTCAAAGGAGTGGCTACGTATGATATTTTAGAAAAAGGTTCAGGAGGGTGGTAAAAAAGTTAATTTTTTTTTTTTTTTGTGGTTTCAAAATAGAAACTGCATATGAGCAGACAACAATATGGACATGCTCAGTGCACTCCCACAACATTCAAAAATAAACATATACTGTTTGCTAGAAATTATAGAAGGAAATGCTGTAAATTGGTTCTGCCTCAAGATTTCATCCTCTGTCTTATTTGTTCCGGATGTAAATCTGAGACACCTGGATTTCTGTAAGCCCCTTTGTGGTAATTGAATGCTTTTATTCAATTGTATTCATGTGTAATTGCTTTTCTGTTGAAAATAAACATATGTAATTGTAAAAAAAAAAAAAAAACATATGGACTTGTCTTGTTTGGCTTCCATTGTTATCATCTCTACCTCCCACATCTTGTCGGGAGTCGCCAAAAATAACCGCACTAACCAGCACAAGCTTCTTCCCAAACACATTACAGTACATTAATACATCTCATCAATTTGCTGCTTATGCAACACTACAGACAGGACAGTGCTGATGCAAGAGCGCAGACTGTACAGATAATGAAAAGGCATTCTTCCAAACCATAGATCAAGGGGGTTAATACTGATGAGAAAAATGGACGCCTTGGAGTTCTTGGCCTAGATGGATTTTGGCATGAAGTTTTTCTTCCCGAAAGAAAAAAGTGAGTAGCTCTACCTCGCAACCACTGATGTCCAAATGCAGGTCAGAGATATGCGGGTTGGAGGACAATCCCAGAAATAGAGCCCTAATGAGAGAAAAACATCATAGAAAGTGTCAATTTATTACTTAAAAGATTAACGAGCAAACACATGCTTTCACGTATTCGGTGTTTAATCCATCTAAATCTAACCCTGGGATATTTTTCCGCCTCAGTGCGGTTCACACTCGAAGGTGTACAAAACAAGTCCACCTGAAAAAGGTGTTGTTGGTTTGCTTCCAAGTAAACAAACCGCAGGAAGTGAACCAAACCTTCATATTTTCTGTGCTTGGGTGACTTTTATGAGCGCTAAGAAGATTTGGCAAAGGTTTTGTTTTGGTCTGATAATAAACGAAAGAGCTTTATGAATAGACGTGTAACTTGTCAGCTCAATGTTTTTGTTGTGTCTATGTTCAGCATTGAATGCCTTTGTTATGTCTCACTCCACAGTGGTGGCTAATATGAAATAGACACTCTAGACTTTTTTTCATAGATATTTCTGTTTTTAGCGGTAATCATTTAATATTTCCAAAACGTTCCAAAAAAAACAAAACAGTTTGATTTGCAGCGTTTTGCTCAGCATGATTGTGAAGAGCAATTATTTGACTTACTGTCATCACAAACATCCCCAAATCCCCAACGAGGATTTTCCAACAACAGAACTGCCTCATAGTCAATTTTTTTATGTAAAAATATAATCTATAAAAATGCTAGAAAGTGAAAGTCCCAGGCGATCATCTGTTTCTAAAAAAAACAGCCCATATGGCAGCAGAAAGAGGGAAAAATTCCCACATACTGACGCGTGATTTAAACATGAACTGAAGCATTTGTCTTGTACTGTATCTGCATGATTTTATGCATTGCTCTGCTGCCACGTCGTATGAAATGATATGAAAAATAGTAATTTCATAACAAATAATGAGATATACAAGTAGTCTAGGATGCCCTGGAGAAAAAAAAAAGAAGTAGATGAAATAAACAGAATATGGCATGTATGCTTCTAGGATTATAGTGTTACAAAACTAATAATAAAGATGGTGAAAAATGTTCAGAATAAAGGCAGGAATTCACCAAGTTTAAAAAAAATCCTCTAGCGCATGTAAGCGAGTGTAAGAATGGAAATGAGCTTGCATGATTCAGTTAGGTATGCTAATTCGGTGTGGGCACGGAGTCATGGAGAATTTAGTACAGCATGGATTGATATGTTTTCATAACACTGTACCGTTATGTTGCTGCTTAATTGTTCTATGTTACATAAGTGGTGTTGTTTCACCTGAGCACATCTGGGGGCATCTTCATTGAGGCCATGATAAGATGGCTGAGGCTGAACACTGAGCTAAAGAACTGACGGAAGGTGGCAAGTGTTTCTTTCACTTTCCTGTCAGAGAGAGAGAGAGAGAGAGAGAGAGAGAGAGAGAGAGAGAGAGAGAGAGAGAGAGTAGAAGGAAAAGGAACAAAATCTTTTTTTTAATTCCCCTTTTTGCGTCAAAATCTTCTCTCTCCAGCTTCTTGAGAATGCAAAAACCAAAACATACTCCATAATGGATGACACAATGACAAGATGAAACCTCAAGATCATCCCAGAGAGAGAGAGAGAGAGAGAGAGCAAGTGCGTGTGTGGTGTGCATGCATGTTTCACGAGCAAAGAGTATAATGACTAATCTCTCATATTCATGTGCTCTCTTGTGTTACAAAATGAACCAGCCCTTAGACAGACTGAGATTCTATAGACACTGAGACACTGAATACTCCCAGTGACTCTAAACAGTTTTTAATTACACACATACACAATCACTCATTTGATAGAAACATTCATTCACACTGTGAACTCATGATGTCATCGCTTGATACATGCAAAAAAAAAAAGGGCCTCTGGGATTCGAATTAAATGGAAGAAATCAAAAAATGTATAGTGCTTTAAATACTAAAGACTAAACGTATACACTTCCTTGGATAAGAAGGATAAGGTGAAGCATGGTGGTGGGAGCATCATATAGGGTGTTGTGTAACTTCCTTGCCTTGTTGCTGAATTTTAGCAAATAACCTCCTTCAAGAAAGTCTATAATCACATATTTTTCTATTCTTTGACTTAATGTCAAAAATAAGACTAAGACTAAAGATGGCTGTGGCTGTGGGAGTAATAAGTTGGAGTCTGGACTTGTTTTGATGATCCTTGGACTTCATGTGGATTAGTCAACAATATCTAGGTTCTATCAGAAACAGGTGTATTTATATTGCGATCATAAGGCACCTTTAATTGTTTGCACAAGTCACCTTTATGTACATTAGAACTAATTTAGGGCTTTCGTAGCAATAGGGGTGAATGCTTATGTAAGGCACTTATGTAATACTGCGTGCCTCATTATTATCTATGTGTGTTCTGCTCTTAATGAAAGCATTTCGAAAACCGTACAGCAAACGATGATGCATTTTTCAAATCATGACTCGGGCAGAGAGAAAGAGAGGGACAGAGATAGAGAGAAATGAAGAAACTTGGGAATAGAAGAGTTAAATTCTGCTCAAACGAGTCTCATTTTTCATAAAAATTCTCATAATGCAGTTATGGGGATAGAATGCTATTGCAGTGGTGGGTTCCAGGGGGAGTTTAGGCAGGCAGATATACATCATTGTGTTCCTGTATGTCTGCACCCTCCAGCTTTTTTTTCTCTCTCTCTCTCTAAGACCCACACACACACACACACACACACAATGCTGACTAATGGAAGCCACTCTGTCCTAACCAACAATGTTAGAGAGATATTATTACACAGAGTGCTTTTACGGTCTACAACCATGTTTAGAGACAGCAAGCTTACAGCATGCAGACATAGATTTAAGTCCAAACCTCATCCATGGTCAGTGCTGAAGCCTGACTGATAAGTCACCTGTGAGAGAAGGAGTTCTTTGAGAGATTCAGGTAGGACAGATCGGCACAGCAGCCTCGAAGTAAAGCGCCAAACAGCTGAAAACGGAATAAAAACCCATTCATTTCAGTGTCGTTAAATTCTTAGATCTGTCTGTCGGTTCATTTTCTGTAACAGCAGCTTATAGTAAGGCTGGCTGTGCTTCAAATCGCAGGTTTACATTAATGCATTTTTTAAAAATATAAATTTGTGTAGCAGATGCTCCACATATTCTAACCCTCATAAATGAACATAATGAACAGGTCATTATTTAACTCCAGTGTCACTCTAAGAAGAAAGTTTTAAACTTAAATAAATAAATAAATAAATAAATAGCAGCCCGTAACATCCGCCATAACGTTTCCTTTGATTACTCTGGAAAGTCTACAAGAACCTGAGTTTGAACTGAATGCTGAATTGTTGAGTCGTTTACTGTATTCAGGAAAACTTACTGATTCCACTGAACAGTCTGTGCCTGAGAGATCCAAATGCACCAAGCAGTTAGGCTGAGCCAAGAACAGGTACAGATTCTACACAAACAGGAGCACAGACATACAGTTTAAGGGTGTGAGACAGACAGATGGACAGACATTTATGGAGTAAGTGCCAGAGCTACAGATTCAAAGTACTGAAGCTGTGGGAGTTTTTTCTCTTTATCTAGCCACTTCCTAACATGTGACTAGAATCCTTCTAAAACTCCTTGGTGTTTTTTTTTTCTAAACCTTTACAAAGTTACAACACCATCACTTTTTCATAATCAGCCTTAAGCTTGTGTGTGTTTGTGTGTATTCATTTGTTCGTGTGCACTAACCGTAGCATCCTCCCCTGAAAGAATGCCCGGGTTCTTGCTCAGGTCGAGATGCAGAAGAGAGTTTGAGTAGTCTTCAGCGGAACATAGAGCCTGAGACAGAGAACTAACACCTGAGGGGGGAAAACAATAAATAACCAATAATACATTAGAGACAGTACAGTTACTTTCACAGATTGTTTGCTTGAGCAAGTGGCTGGTGATACTATAAATAGCTATGATGTTTATTTAATTCCCTGAAACCTAAGAATAATGGACCTTTCATGCTAAAACACTAGATGGCCCAAGGATTGATGATACATCTCAATTAAATCCTACAGTATGTCCACATCTCATTTTAGATGTTGCACTTATATAGAATAACCTCCACTCTTCTGGGCAGCCTTTACTCAGCCAAAAAAGCATTTGTGAGGTCTAGGGTGTAGTTGGTGTTCCAGTTCATCCCAAAGGTGTACAATGGCATTGAAGTCAAGGCTTTTACCTTCATCAAACTTGGCAAACCATGTCTTAATGGAGCTTGCTTTGTGCACAGGTACTTTGTCATGCTGAAACAGGTTTGGGCTGCTTAGTTTCAGTGAAGGAACATTGTAAATCTACAAAATCTTCAAAAAAATAAAATTACAGTACATCGAAGAACCACATATTGGTGTAATGGTCAGGGGTGTATAATTATCATTCCTTTTGGCTCTAAAGTGTATACTGGTATGCCTTAGGATAATCAAGCTGGTGTAATCCTGATACATAAATAAGCTTATCTTCCCCAGCTCTCCTGTTGGGGTATGTAAACTTTTGATTAAATGGAGACCATTGATGACACAGCGGTTTTCAATTCTTGATACATTGAAACCAAAGTGTACCCAAGCAGTATTGGCAGCACATGTAGGGTTGTTGCCCTGAGGGAAGGATGTACCTCCAAATCAGTCTGGAGTCATTTAACAAACTAAATAAGACTGTATATCCTGAACGAATCCAAGCTTATGAAGATCATGCTGATGAAGGTGGCCTGCACAGAGTCCTGACCTTAACCCCGATGAACACCTTTTAGGACTAACTTTAAGACTAACTGCACCCCAGACCTCACTAAAGCTCTTGCGGATAAAAAAAAAGCATCCCCTCTACATAATGCTCCAACCAACATGCTTCATGCTTCATTAAATGCCTTCCAGGAACAAGTTTGCATAAGGAATTGATAATGAAATCTTGTAGTGTAGTAGCATATTTCTATACATGCAATTTATAATGCATGTGCTTATAATTCTATACAACAGTGCTGTTTAATTCTCGATTGTGATTGGACCAAAGGCGCTGATTGGTTTTCTATTACAGCACTGCTTATTCTATTATGATAAAGTTTCTATAGTAATGGCTTTCACAAGATTTATACGAAATACACACCACAGGAACAGATTTAAATGCTGTCAAGTCTGCAAGGTTTTCTGTAAGTTAGCATTATCCGAGTCTCCAATAAGGGTCAGTGTTACCGACAGAGTTAAAGGTGTTTCTTTAAATTAAAATTCCCCTCCCTCTAGGATTTTTGCTCATTTATATTCAGAGGAACTTGCAAAAACTATGCAGGTTGTAGTGCAAATTTAGAAAGAAATAATAAAAGCTTAAACTTTTCTGCCTGAAACAATTACAAAAAGGTTTCTCGGGTTAAACATCAAGCTTTTTTTTATGCCTAATTAATTCTCTAATTGGGGTCTAATTAGAACATGCTGAAAATAGTATGTAAGAAATAGCAGAAAATCTATCCAGTGTTTTATATATATATATATATATATATATATATATATATATATATATATATATATATATATATATATTCCATTAAGAAATCACTAATAACAATCAGTAATTAATATTATATAAATCTATCACATCATCTCAATCCGTAACATTTCTGTTTAACAAGATACACTATAAAGCCTAAGAACCATGAACAGCCCAGGCATAATAAGTGCACTATAATCAGATTAATCAGAAGACTCTTTTAACGAGTTTGTTTTTCCTAATGTTCTCTGGAACATTCCAGAGCTCTAATGATAAAAGCAACAATTAAAGTACTATATTTAAAATTTTAATGACTTCTAAACTGAAGCGTCATCAGGGTCTGAATTACATTTTCTCCTTTTCATTTTTGAAAATGAACACCATCTATTAAATAAATAAATAAATAAAATAATCCACAAATTATGGATCATTGCCCCAGATTTGGAGGCAGAGGATGCTCCAATGGCAGTGTGCCACATCAAAAAGCATGCTTCATCAAACATCAAACGCAGCTATCAAGGCTAATTCAGTCCACTCCATTTTCCTTTCCGATTTATATACAGCTAGGACATTATTTTTCTTTCCTGGCTTTAATAAAAAAAGACTGCGTTTGCTTTTGAACATTTTTGATGTTGCTGTCGTTTAGCGCTCTAATGTTCTGTCAGACGTTTCCATCAATACGATGCCATATCAGAGTAATCAACTGAGTCATTTTCTCAATAATGAAAGGACTAATTGAATCATCGGGTCATGTTGCAGATGTCAGGGTTACAGGAGAGTAAGTGCGATGAAGGAAACGTGCATCGATCTATTCTGCAACTGATTCAGTTTCAATACAATGTTTTCAACGGATGAATTAACAAATCCTGATGCATTTATACAATATATGACCAATAAAATCCCTGATATTTAACATTCATTTATTCATTCATTCATTTTCTATCGCTTATCCGAACTTCTCGGGTCACGGGGAGCCTGTGCCTATCTCAGGTGTCATCGGGCATCGAGGCAGGATACACCCTGGACGGAGTGCCAACCCATCGGAGGGCACACACACACTCTCATTCACTCACACACTCACACACTACAGACTATTTTCCAGGGATGCCAATCAACCTACCATGCATGTCTTTGGACCGGGGGAGGAAACCGGAGTACCCGGAGGAAACCCCCGAGGCACTGGGAGAACATGCAAACTCCACACACACAAGGCGGAGGTGGGAATCGAACCCCCAACCCTGGAGGTGTGAGGCGAACGTGCTAACCACTAAGCCATCATGCCCACCTGACACTTAACATCATCAATTAAAGTTATCTGAGTAAAGAATATTCACTTTGCATTAAATGAATTAATTAAGTTACATTTTTGGAAGGAGTCTCCAGTGTCATAGCTGCTTTTTAACATTCAATACAGTCTTTTGTAACTTTTTTAAACATGAAACAAACAAAATGACATATTTTTAATGCAAAATAGTGAATTTTTTTTGATGAAGTGTTTTATTCCATACATATTTCTAATACACTCCTGCCTCACTATTGTAAAATAATTACAGACTTTCATGACGCAATCTTGATTAAAAAGCATAATTTGATGTGTCAAATCATCTAACCTATCCGAGCTGATCGTGTGAGGGTGTGTGAGGGAGTGTGAAGGTTTCCAGCAGGGGGCACTGGCTCCTGCATGTGTGCCACACACACCTTTAGAGGAGAATGAGGTCTTGGAGAGGTTGAGCAGACGGAGGCCTTTGCTGAGCTGACACACCTGCTGGATGAGATTTGACACTCCTGCAAAATCAACCATGCACACACACATTTACACACACAAACACACACATGCACAGAATCTATTAGCTTGGGCTGAAAAAATGACACAGCAAGTGGGTTTGCTGCAGTCACTGAAATATAAATAACACACACACACACACACACACACACACACACACACACACACACACACACACACACACACTTGTTAACATGTCAGGCACATGGATAGCATCTGGTGTGTTTGACAGGACTGGATTTGGCACACATAGACAAGAGCAATCTTCCCCACACACACCCACACCCACACACACCAACACAAACACACAGACACACACACAGACACACACACACACAAACACAATACAATAACCTCTAGCATTTAAGTGATCAAGAAGAAGATGATCAAGAAGAAGAAGCCTAACCTGACAAACAGAATGAGAAAAATGAATAAATAAAAGAGCGAGGTGACAGTCGCTTGTCTTCACACCTTGATTGTCGAATGTGTTGTGGGCCAGGTTGAGGGAGTGGAGCACAGATGCTGGGTTTTCTGACAGAGCGGTAGCCATTTTCTGAGGGAAATCTCTACGGGCAAAAACAAGACAAATAGGGGGAAAAAATAATGAAATCGAGTTGTGGCTGTCAGAAAGTTCAAGCGCAGCACAGAATGAAAGGAAAAGATACACAGACTGTTAAGAGAGAGAGAGAGAGAGAGAGAGAGAGAGAGAGAGAGAGAGAGAGAGAGAGAGAGAGAGAGAGTACATCTCACGCTTTAAGGCCGGCGTTCTCCAGAGTGAGTTCTTCCAGACTGCTGGATTTACTGACGGTATGGAGAACCTGCTCCACAACCTCTGAGCTCTGTAACACACACACACACACACACACACACACACACACACACACACACACACACACACACACACAATTAGATTATATTCTTCATGGCTCCATTGCCTTGTGCATTACTTACACTTTATCTAGGAAGAAAAAATACACATGACAAATTAAAGGAAAATAAATCCCCAGCATCAAAAGGCCCCAAATTATTAAAATAACAAATAACACAATGTGTTAAAAACCATAAAATATACAATACAAAGGCAAAATATGTGATGAAAGTGTCTAGATCCGTTCAAACTGGGAGTAAAAAACACTAAAAAAGTAGGAAGGTTTTCATGTAAAAAGTGACAAATCAATTATCTAAAATTATTTTCAATTTTAAAGCAATTTTCTGTCTCTGTACAAGCTAGCATTTGACCAGCAGCCTAGCCATTTACTTTAGATACCGGATTGCTAGACCATGCTAGTCTACCCTAGAATTAGCAAACAAACTAACTTTCAAATTCACAAAACTTACCTTTTTATTTTAAAAGTAGATGGAGTTCATAACTTTTTGTGAGGTAAAGTAGACAGCTTTTGAACCATTTTACTGTGGTAAGTGCCAGGAGCGCTAATCCTCAAGTTCGACACTGGAGTCTGTTAGCCTATTCATGATGTATCGCTAACTACATCGTGTAATTGTCACAAATGATAAAATGGCATGAATTCTTGATTTGTTGATATATTTTTAACACTGTATGCCCATTGAATTATACTGTATAGCATACAGTCAATCATTAGACGGTTGAGAACTTTGAAGGTCTATTTAATGTATGGAGATGGTCAATTCCGATAAAGTGTAAATTATATTGATCTAATAATACTGGTCTAAATTTTACAAATTAGTAAAGGATAAAAGTTTGTTTTCCTTTGGTAGAAAAGAAAGAATATATTATCTCCATAATGTAATGTTATCGCTAAATTACTTTACTTGCATTGCCTCCACTATGAAATTAAGGTCAAAAGAAACCCAAGCTTGGAGGCTATAAATATAAATTTCAACTATTAGAATTTGTATATACCTAATTAAATAAACCATTAAATAAAATTATATCATTTTATGTGTTATATCAGGTTTTCCTTGCTGTTCTGAATTAAATATAATATTTAAAACTTTTAATATTACAGAGTGCAGTTTTTGCTTGATTTTACTGCTGTTTTTTTTTTTTTTTTTTTTTGCTGCTGTTTTTTTTTTTTGCAAAACTGCAAACAAAGGATTCTTCACTTCACTTCTTGTACCACAGCAATTGGATTTTAATTAGACATTTAAAAATAAAAGAACTTCAATGTGTTGAAAACATTTTAGACCATACAGGATTTTGTGGATCAGAATGCTTGATTTTTTTTCTAAATTTTGCAAATTATTTTGTGCTTTTTTTTCCAGAGGAACACAGGATTCTTGTTCAAAACTCCCATAAGATCTTTAATCATGTTTCACATATTAATCAAAAAAGGATTTGCAGAAGATCTACGGAAAATCTGTGGTAATTTTAAAAATTGCAAACTCTGCGGAATATCCTGGAGTTTGCTTGATTGTTGTGTTAATTAAAAAAATTTGACATCTAAAATGGGATACTAAAAAAAAAACTTAAGACGCTTATTCTAGCTAGCTCGAGCTACTGCTGAGATTTGAAATTTAGAGATTTGTATTGATGGTTCTGATTTTGTTCAACAAACTGTAACCTGTAATTTCCATTACCATGTAATGTTTTATATCATAAGCTAACGTTTTCCTTAGCTTGCTGTCAAAAATGTCCAAATTCTTTTGGCAGGTTCAAATAAAAAAAAGATTCAGTTTGGATCTGATCAGTTAATATCTTATGGATAATAGCTTTATATACATTTATGTAGTAGTAAGGAGTGTGATAATTAATGAGTACCTAAAGAAGTATATTCCCAATATACAGTATATGCAAGCAAGATAAAAAAATTGCTGAAATATTTACTAAGCGCATGTCTCTGCAGTAGAGCTTGGTGAACCATGTATTGTACGCCAAAGATGCCACGATGACTGCGAGGTCTCTGCAAAAAAAAAACAAAAAAAAAACAACACACACACACACACAAAGGAGACATTGAGAAAAAAATAGGCACTTTACTCCAAAAAAAGGCAGTTGGCCAATCTTTTCCGTCACAAGTGAATCCTGAAACAAACTCCGAGAGCCAGAAATAGTACAAAATGACACATTCAGCAGGATATGCTCACTCCATGAGACAGAAGCTAAGAGAGGAAGAGAAGATCGATGGGGAAACTGATGCTACTCAGCACCACGTGTCTGTGATATCGCTTTTAATGCTGGCCGTAGGCCTAAAACCATTGTACTGTGGAAAAAAAAAGGAACAAGCTGTAGCCCACTCAATGCCTATTCCTCCTTCAAAAAAGACACAGAGCTGCAAAAAGAAAGGAGGAGAAAGAGAGAGAAGTCTGTGCCTTAAATTGAAGCAAAGGCTTATGACTGTATTCTCACAAGGGACTTTTTTATATAACTGGGAGGAAGAATCTTATTAACTTCATTCTCATGGACATATTATCTCTAAAGCTGTAGCAACGAGCAGCTTTGCACTGAAAAAAAAAATAAAAACACATTCACAATAACACTTTCTATGATGCCATAAATAATAAATCATACTAATTTGTGCTTTGAGGTTGGTAATGATTCCTTCTAGGGATTTTCTTAACTCAAATAATACTAAATGCAATACTTTTTATAAAAAAAAAAAAGTGCTTAGATTTCTTTCTAAGCATGTCTATAAACTCTAATAATGCCTCATGAACCTCTAATTATGGAATCGTATTCTTTTCATAATTATGAAAATCTAATGAATTAGCAGTTTGTAACTTAACGTTTAAAATGCAACGTAATGTTCATCCCTGATCAGTTGGTTTATAATGATTCACAAGACATAATTAGTTACAGAGTTTATGTACAGTACATCTTGTGACGTTATAATGGAAAGTAACGTTTGCAGTTGAACACAAATTCAATTACCAGAGCTTTATGAGGTGCTGATAGAATGGTCACAGAAAGTTATAAGCGCAGTTTTAATGATCATTGATGGATACGGCATCATAAAAAGGGTTCTAAACATAAAAATAACCTGGTACTTCCTGTTCAGCCACATATGTCATATGTCATGAATCTAAAAGCATTACATTACTTCAATACCATATTAAAGCTGCATTTCCCAAAAGAAGGGTCTTGGCGAGGCTCCATGACTCTCTTTCTTGGAAGAAAGCGGAACAGCTCAAATATATCATATCATAGCAGAGATAAATGGCATAAACTTTAGTGTCAGGGCAAAGAAATATCACCTTAACGAAGCTGGCAGCGAGAATATTGATCAGAAAAACAGGCAACGTATCTATGAGAAATTATCATGGCAACTATTCATGGCACACCCTTTAACTTCAGAATCTGTGTTGTAGACATCTCTTCCTTTTTCATCTTCTTAGATTCTTCTTCTTCTTGTTAACAGTAGCAATAGCTGTCAATAAACATCTTAATAATCTTACTAAGCTTGGCACGACACTTAATTACCTCATGTAAGTCACATATTATCACCATGTACTGTAGCAGCTGTTACCTGACTGTGTTCTCCTGTTCTGTGTTTTGGTCTGTGATTAAGCCACATTTTGGTTTTGGGCCTCTACAGTTCCTTTGTTTGGGCATATGGACTATTTATTTTGTTTCGTTATTGTTGCCTTCCATGTGTATTAAGCCATGTTATGAATTTATGCTTGATTTAAGATCTCCAGCTGTTCTTCATCACATCTGTTTCTTATGTGTTTTTTTTTTTCCGTGTGTGTCTCTATGACAAAGGTGTCAAGATATGAGGCTATTTCTGTACGGCTGGAGGCGTATACAATCACACAGGAAGTGAAACTGAAAATTATATCTGACATGAGGAAGAAATCTTCCATTCTGTGCCATGGCTAGTGTGAGGAAGGAAATCAGCAGAGATGCTGATTGGCTTTAATAAGAGCTTCGATAATGTGTGAATTCTGTCATAACCGAAGAGAGATTTTGTTGCATTCTTCTTAGACTTTTATTTTAGATATAAATGAAAATGTTCGCTTTTTACATGTGACCACATTTAAAATGAAAATTATAGCTACAGTTGATAAGAAAATTATAGCTACAGTTGCCGATTATACTATTTCCTCCCAACAAAACAAAACACTGGGTTAGATTGACCGGCTATTCTAAATTGAATGTGAATGACTGGGTGAATATTTATTTTTAGCATTCAAATTAGATGTACGTTATATGCTATTAAATCTAGAACAGTTTGTTGGTATGAATACTTGCAGAACCATTCACTGCAATAACTAAATTTGGAAGAAATATTAAAAGATGTAAAGACAAGAGATAAAGTGTCAAGAGATTTTTTCTTTCTATGCCACTGCAAACAGGAGTTTGTTACCATATTAGAAGATTCCTTTTATTCAATATTCCTATTCGTGTTACTGTGCCTCATTCACGCACTAATATTCATCATGTTACCCAACTCAGCTTGGCAGAGAAAGCTTATCAACGAGCCATGGGATACAGCTGGTATTTGAACCCAGCTCCAGGGAGATAAATCATAGAATCGCAGACCTTCTCATGTTTTAGTGTGGGAGCTTCGCATTTTAACACACGCACAATCTGGTATGAGTCATCACTCATAAATACGGCAAAAGAGCATTCTTCCTTTTTTCCCATCTCTAAGTCATCAACATGTGCTGTTATGTTGGTATTCTGAACTCTCAGAGATCTCTCGAAGCCCCGCCTCCTTCCACCGTCTTATATTTTGGTAGTCTTTCAGCTAGTGAGTGTACGATGAGTATACATAACTAACATTATTTATTTGGGATGCAGAACGATATCGTTCAAGGCAAATCGACAAAAAGGACGCTTTTGGTTTTTGAACAAAAGAAAAAAAAATTAATCGGCCCACAATGAAGCATCAGCCGAAACATTTGACTACTTATTTTAATGGTAATGATAATTAGAAAGTGATTAAAAGTGCTGTTTGGTGTCTCACGCCAGGAAATGCAGACATATCCAGACAATTTTGGCAGCAGATCAACAGTGAAAGTCAATGTCAGCAAATAGAAAGTGTTTCACAGTTTCTACGAAGGATGTATGCGATTTGTAAAATTCCCTTCCCGGGACCACTCGTTATTGGTCGTTGGAGACGTTAATTTTGGATATGTAAACAAATTCAGCCCAATTAATACAGTATAAGTAGACAAAATAGTGCCATGGACTTCCATTGGGCCTGAAAGTGATTGAAAGCATTGTTTGAAGCCCATTTGTTCAGAATAATGGTCCAAAAATATAAGAAGGTATAAATATAGTTTGGCGTTGATGTGTTGTATTGTTGCAGTGGCTTATTTTTGAAAGAATATACTCCACCTGCTCTCTAGGTGAGCGAAGTCCAACAGATTAAACTCCCTATTGTCCTGGGAGTGATATATAGTGTCCACATCCTTAAAACAAAAGACGGAGAGAGATTTTATAACGTAAGAAAAAAAAACTTTAAAGTGAACACAGAGATAGGATGTGACATCATCTTACCCACTGCACTTCTTCTTTGCAGCTAATGCAGTTGTAGTCACAGAGTGCAGCGTAGGTCTCAGAAAAACCTCCTGGAAGAGTCCAAAATGTGTTGCAAAGTCACTGGTGTGAAATTAACTCCAAGAGCGGCTTTTACTATCAAGTCTAAAAGAGGACATTTCCCACCAGTGTACAGAAAGATGAGGATAAAACACGGACTTTGACTGGATTTGAAAGGAAATAACAACTGAGGGACGATTAGATGCTAAATATAGGAACAACAAATTAGAACAAATAACATATGCACGACAAATTAGCCACGATGAAGAAGGCATGTTAACAGGTCATTATCTCGCAGTGTGTGAGGGGCTTTTCCTCACCACACGCTCTCTGAGCCTCCAATGATGTTTCCGAGCTTGGTGAATATTTATGCCCCCCATCAGAAATCTCACCATCTGCTTGAAAGATAGCGGGACTGAAAGAGAGAAAGGAGAGAATTCAGAGATGTTATTTTTCATGTTAAGTATCATCAGAGCAATTCTGCCTCATACGTGTGAAAAACCAGCTGTGAATAGAAGTAATGCTTGAAAATCAAGTGTTAACCAAAATAAATTACTTAACCATTTGCCACAGCTTAACCATTTGCTCTTATTCAGAGTCTGTGACTCATTCCCTGAGTCTTTGACTCATAGTGTAGAAAATGCAGACTTTATTTTTATTATTATTTTTTTTATTTAAAGAACTCCTGCTGGCAAAGTGAGAAAGAACGCATAAACTCCGCCCCGTACTGCAGTCTGAACAAGTCCACGTTCCCATGTCTAAATGTACAATGTGAACAATGTCATGACAAGTGGTTTTATATATATCACCCACACCCTTAACACTCACACGCAGATGGAGTTGTTAAAGATGCGTGAGAGGGTGAAATTGATGTGGCCGAGCAGCTGGTCCATGTGGTCACTTGACTGTAGCTTGAAGATGTAGGTGGATTTGTCCGTCTCTATGACGACCTGAGAGATAGCCACAAACACAAAGTGTTTGTTTGTTAAAAGAAGTATAATATAGGTTAAATGTGTTCTTGCAGAATGGCCCTCACCTGGTTCTCTGGATGCGGGCTTATAGCACGAATCTCCAGGTAGTTAAATGTTTGCTCTACCTATAAGCACAATAATCATGCATTTAAACTATTGTAGAGGTGACCTAGAGCGAAGTTTATATTTATAAAGAGTTATAAATGCTACATCACCTTGGTTGGTAATTTTGGAGCCATGAGGTAAAGCCGCCACGTAGACAACACCTAAAACATATTTCACAGTCGATTTATTATTGTAACGTTGACAACATGGTAACTACATCTGGTAAATTTACAACGTTATTTAAATCTGATTTTATCTGCAAAACAAACTACTTCCTGTTGTGGCTTCCTGTTCTCTCTCTGTTGTGTGGTTAATAAGATAAAAATACCCTTCACACAGCTTTAACACAGGACACTCTTTCCTATCTTAAAAGCTAAAAGGTTTGATGATCAAAAAGAGTCTTCCGCCTTCACAGTAATAAAAATCCCCCAGAAGATTAATATGGGTCGAAGCGAGTCGAAGCGACTGAGTCAGATCTACACATAAATTAGGAATAGTCTAAATTACCTTGTCAGTATAAGGTGTCTATTAAATAAAAAGGATTTAATTAACTAGGCTTAATTAGCCTTCTGAAAACCAGCCAAAAGAAATGCTTATCCCTGGATTTATGCTTCTACCGAAGCCCTTTTATTCTACCTCATATTATTCTCCACCTACACATCTATTCCAAAACCATGAAGCAATATCAGATTATCGTTACAATATTGATTGCTTTTTAATATGTCACGGTAGTTCAAAATACCTGGAAAAATCCAAAACGCTGTCTATTGGTATGAATTATTTATGCATTGTGGGTTCCAAGATCAATTGTGTCTACCTCTAACAGAAGGATCTATAGCAGTGCAGGATATTGACAACGAATTAAAGAATATTATAATAGCTGGTAATTTAAATCCATATATATATATATATATATATATATATATATATATATATATATATATATATATATATGTATATATATATCCGTATATATATATACATATATATATATATAAAATACCATGCTAATATTCTCAGATATAAACAACATCCTGAACAGGTCCTCAATAGTGATTCCTGAATAGACTGGAAATTAGAGAAACAGCCAAAGAATGTCCTTCCTTCGTCTACTTCCTTTCTCTATTCAGGTTTTGTCCCATTATATTCTTCTATTGAGCTTTCCTCTGCAGTGTCGCACTTTTTTTTGTCTTTGAGGATGTAAAAAGTAAAGTAAAAAAAAAAAATCTTTCTTATGACAGAACCGCGTTTGAAAGTTCCCTGTCATGGAAGAATGCAGAAAACATAAGTTATGAGATAAAAGTGATAAATATGAGTGAATTATCTGAAGTAAATTGTATACAGTATCATCGAAACATTTAGATTTGTTTGTTTTTTTCGTTCATTCATTGTGTCATGTAGTTTGTGTGCGGTAATTGAAATTCTACAAAATATAAAATATGATGTCCCACAAGTTTTGTGTCACTTCCTGTATTGTTTTCCTTTTAGATCATTTAGACTCGTAACTTGTAAATGTATTGTTGGCAGTCATGTCTACACTGATTATACAGAACTATATGTAATTACAGTATGACTTTGCCAACATTTAGCACTACAGCTAATCTTTTCTCTATTCATCCAGCCATCTATTTTCTGAACCACTTGTACTATGCAAGATCGCAGGAAGCCTGAAGCCTACTCTCCGGGAACTCTGAGGAACAAGACAGGGGATACTGTAGACAGGGTCCTAACTCAGAGTGCAAGGCTCATTTATACCAATTTTCCACCAAAAAGAACCGGGTGCTGGTTCAGAGCTAGCACTGGTGCTGGTTCAAAGTTCGAACCTGGTTCGAACCTTCTAAGAACCGGTTTGCCTTTCCATCGGCTAGAGAGCCATCACAGAGCCGAGTCTGACGTCGTTGTATACGTGTCACATTTCCCAGCAACTTTACACACTCATTCACACAATACAGACAGTTTCGGGAACCCAGTCAGCCTACAACTTATGGCTTTGGACTGGGCAAAGAAACCAGATAACCATGAGGAAAAACACCTGAAGTTCAAGGAGAACATGCAAACTCTACACACAAAGGGTAGGAATCAAGACCCCCAACCCAGGAAGTCTGATTCAAACCTGTAAAACTACTAAGCCACTATACGCCTGTCTCCTTTATGCTAGGTTTGGGTAAAACTGAAATACATATATCTTCATAAGATGTCAGATCTGTGTAAGAAGAACTACAACCTACAGTCTTTGAACCATAACTGAAGAAATAATGTACATGATGTAAACCTTATATGCCCCAACACCCCTTGCTAATTTCCACCCACAGGAGGTTCTGTCCATTCATGCAAAATCTGAATGAGTGCCATTGACTTCCATATGAATTCATGAATTTTCAAACTGAGTAGCAAAATTTGGAGAAAAGTGCTACCCACCCTCTTCTGCATACACAAGCTCACAGAAGCCCATGATTGGCTAGTGTTTGTGATTACTAGGGAAGTGAGAGTATTGCTTCCTTTCTATGAAAGCTTGTGCAGGATTTGAACTTGGGATTCGATGTAGTTATCTAGCCAATTCAAATAACCTTTATAAGACCAATACAATAACAATCCGTTTTCTCTTCATTTCTTCTTGCCTGCCATTTTGTTTTCTTTTCTGTCAATTCCAGCCCCTCAAGTCCTCTAACTAATGATTCAGTAATTGCGAGAGAAGAAGCCACATGGTCACTTAGAATCCTGTTAAAAAAGACTTCAGCTTTTCCTGTCCATTGTTTTACTTCTTCTGTGAATTCATCTGCTAGCTGTAACATGATGGTGAGTTGGAGAAAGTGGATGTAAAATTGGGTGTTCTGTAAGTCTCATTCTGCTTAAACCAACATGTCCTGTCACAGATCCCAGAAAGACAAAGAACTCTCCAACACACCAACCTGTTATTGAGATTTTCACCCTGTCGAGGCTTTGACAGGTCCAAAGAAAAAAAATGTACTGCACAAATGACAAAGTATAGAGAAAAAGATAGAAGAAAACTGCCTCAGAAAACCTCAGCGGCTAAACAGATACATCAATTTTTAATATGCCGTGTTGTGCTTGAAGGATGTACTACAGTAAATCTGTGCACAGCTGCATAAAACAAGGGTACAGTGAGCACTGAAGCATAGCAACTGTAGTTAATTGTATAGACAATGCAGCACAAAATTGAAGAATTTAATATTGGTATTTGCTGGAATTCATATCAAAATCTTGTACAAGGTTAAAATTATCCAATATTGCCAGGACTCCTTAAAACCATTTGCCTGAAATTATAAAGACTGTAATGTGCACTAGGGGGGCACGGTGGCTTAGTGGTTAGCACGTGCCCTGTGATGGGTTGGCACTCAGTCTAGGGTGTATCCTGCCTTGATGCCCGATGACGCCTGAGTTAGGCACAGGCTCCCCGTGACCCGAGGTAGTTCGGATAAGCGGTAGAAAATGAATGAATGAATGAATAATGTGCACTTCCCATGACTCTTCTTTGCAAAAATCTCATACTCAACATCCTTCCTACAAACATTGTACTGATCTTCAACAGCATCATGAAATGATTTATAAGTCTTCTATCCAGTATCGCCCAAGAGATGATTGGTTCAATTTTGAATCTGGTTCCTCTCAAAGTTTCATTTACTCCTTATACTGCCTCAGAGGATTTGTGACTGGTTTGCTCGTTAAGAAATAAACTTCTGAATTTCTTGTTTTTGGTATTATTATATTCCAAGGCAGAATAAAAAACAAAACTTAATTGAATTTGCCTATATTCAAGATATTTGTACTTGCTGAGAACTTAGTAGAATGAAGTCTGTTGATTCTGTCGTTTAAACAGAACCCTAAAAGGTTTTGTTCACTGAGATAGCAATTGAAAATGTAGTGAGAGACAAAGAGAAAGAGAAAGCAATAGATGATACTGGTGATAGGGCTTAATGCCCCGTATCATGGGCAAAGAGCTCTCAGTATTGACCTGTAAATCACTGCACCATGACGAACTTCTGACTTCAAAGGAAGATCCAGAGATAGAGAGAAAGAAATAATGAATGAGAGGAAGAGAGGAGACTTGGACAGACGGGGCAAGTGCAAAGCAGCATGAGACATGGGTTCATTAGCTGTCTACACTTCAAAGATAACATTCAAATGATGCCAAAAAACTCGCAAGAGACAGCATGACCTGGGCAGAGCTCAGCAACCTGAAATCCTTTTTTTTTCCTTTGTTTTCTCTCTCCCTATTTGACACATGGCTCAGGACCTCAACCAAACTGGCAACCAAGCTACCAATGAACATAAAGGTTTCCATCCACTTGTTTCAATTCAAATATAAACATTGGACAAGGCCACCTGAAAAAATGGCACCAGAAGTCTACCATAACTGTGTATTTTACGCTTGGTCAAGCTAGTCATAGTAGAGCTTTCGATGTAGCAGGCCATGATGAAAGCTGAGAAAACCACAACCCATGTGTGATCCTTCCACAAACTGTAGATCGCACACAGTTTTCTAGAACAATCTTATCCAGGAAGAGCTGGTGTGGGTGCAGGTTTCCATTTCAACCAAGCAGAAACCACACCTAAGTCTACTGAAAGCCAGGACCACCTGATTAAAAAGACAGGTGGAAGAGATGTGGCTCCCGATGTGACTTGAATGAAAACTTGAACCCAGACCAACCCTGCTCTAGAATGTCTTTGTATGCTGTAGAATTACAAATTCCCTTTACTGCATCTACAAGCATGTATGGATCTGATGACCAGGTGTCAACAAACGTTGGCTACAAAGTATGGCCAAATGTCACAGTGGCACCAGAGGACCCCTGTCATGAAGTGGGCACACAACATAGTTTGTCGGTATATTACAGTGCACCATCTGTATACACATTAACACCTAGGGGTAACTTGTTGTACCTAACCCATATCAAGCCAATTTTATTTAGGAAACTGGAGAACCTTGATTACACCAACACAGACAGTAAACCTAGTAGTTATTTGTGTAAACGTTTTGCACGCATTTCCACTGTCTGCATTGGTTTCCACTGGGATCTCCAGTTTCTTTAACCTCTCAAAAACATCAATTGGATACTCTTAATTGCTCCATTTGTTTTATAACTAAACTGTATGGTACTAAACTAAACTGTGTACAGGACTAGTAGTTGGTTGGTTGTGACTAGAGATTGTTATTAGCAGAGATTGTTTGTATGAACTTATTAGAGGGTCACAATGAGCTGGAGACAAGTTGGCTCATAAACAACTCTAGGCAGACCTTGGTAAGGGTAAGATTATACTGATCAGGAGGTAATCAGGTGTTGTCCATCTAGCTAATGGTAGATGGTGTTTTCCTTTCTTCAGATTCTGTGTTTGAATCATGTTTATTAAAAGTCAGTTTAAGAAATTATCACCTTCCTCTCTCATGCTACCCGAGGAGCATTCATTGGGTCCCGTTGCGCAGCAGCACACAATAAATTGTAAAACGTTTTTACTAGGGATGCACCAATCCGATATTTTGTATCGGTATCGGCGCCGATCCAAGCATTTTGAGTGGATCGGGTATCGGTGGTGCGTGACCGATCCAAATCCGATACCCGTGGTCATTGGGCGTCGGAACCATTATATATGGGTGGGACAGGACCCACCCACTTTTTAAGAGCAATAAATTGGACCCACCCACTTTTACCGTCTCTATTCAGCGCATGTCTTTTTTTATTACTTTTCAGAGTGCCACCAGTCGAATCCATTCTGCTCGAGGAATGCCCTAATAAATTAAACTCCATTCCGCGTTTTACCTACAGCATTGACCACGTGCCTGCTTCCTGAAAACCATAGGCTTCGGAACCATTATATGTGTGTGGGAGAGGACACGCCCACTTTTTATTTACTTCCGACGCCCATGCCCGTGGTGGTTGATTAATAAACAGCAAACGTCACAGACTATTGCTTGAACTTATAAGAAAAATACCTTACATATTAAATTACATTAATGAAAATAAATACAATACATTTCATAGGAAATACGTTGCACAACCGCCTGCGACAAAAAGGCAAGTTTAGCAGGCGCTCTTTCTATTTACCTCAGTGCGTTAAACATGTCGCTCATTTGGGTGCAAGGTTTACGGTTTAATACATTTTGCATTGTGTTTCAAGAGTTTAATTTAAGATTCACTTTAAAATATTGCCTTTTCTAAAGAAAATCTTTGATTTAATAATTGCGGTATATACTGTATAGTTTAGATTGTTATACCACTAACTGTTAAAAGTACTGTTTGTTACTGCATTGATACTATATTTAAGGTTTCTTGTGTTTCCATTTTTCATCCAATAATGGGCATTTTTGTATTTCTTTGCCAGAAACAAATAAATCTTAATAACTAAATGAGTTGTATACATTCTTTAGTTTTAAAGGTAGAAAAGAACACAGATATCGGATCGGTATTGATATCGGTATCGGCCGATACCGGCAAACGCAGGTATCGGAATCAGATCGGAAGAGAACAAGTGGTATCGGTGCATCCATAGTTTTTACTCTTGCCCATGCCTACCAGTATGCTATTTTCTCAAAACTTCCGGTTTGTAGAAGGAGCTACAGGTACAAATTGAAGGAACTTTAGGTATTTCTTGTTAAACTTGGTGCATGTGAAAAATCAACACAAACATTACAATACAAAGACAAGACCATATTTAGGGAGACCAATGTACTGTACATGAACAGCATTGTTCACCTTATATCACAATATATCAAAGAACGTGAATTTGCTAGCCTTGGTTCAGCTTCTCTGAACCATTGATATTTTGTGACACACAGAAGAATTTCACCAGGACTATTTGTTCAGGTCAAGAAGCACAGGCTTTTTTATAGAATTGTTCTACTCCGACGAGGCTAATAGACTTAATGCCCACACAAAGAGATTAGATCTGCTTTGTCAGTTTAAACTAAAGCACAGTGACCTGAATCAAAATTAGCTGAACTGAATAAAAGAAACGGACTGAGAGACAATGCAGAATAAAAAGCCAAAAATGCTCCAAATCAGACTGTTCACAGCTGCCACCAAGCACCTAGGATAAGAGATAGGGACAAGACAAGCAGCCATGGAGGAGACAAGTAGCCTTAAGGGACACATCAGATCACACTGTGCCCCCATAACCTTTCTGCTCCCGTACTATTCTTCTTTCTCTTTCTGTCCCTTATACACTCCTGGGTCACAGCTGCTGCATCAGATCTGCCTCAACCGGTATTAACTTTCCACCCCTTACCACTGCTTTCATTCCAAAGCTGATCAAATCCAATAGCTACCCTCACATTCAAGCAAAGCTATATACGTGCCTGAAATGTTTACAACCCCACTTTCATGTAATAGCCAAACAACATCGTCTGCCTTTCCTTATCCATCCATGTGTTTGCGTCGAAATATGTGCGTAGGACAACCAGAATGCAAAAGATATCATTTTAATAAGGTGGAAAGGTTTCAAACTATATCTAAAATGGCATACTATCACAATTATTTGTAAGCCACATTAGTATACCATATAAGAAATATTCAGTTACTATTTACAGTCATTTGTTTAGTTCAGATTCTTGGTTTTAAACCATTCTGCTTAACATTATTCACCGGTTGGAAGACAAACCTCGTCCACAGTCACACGTATTTTTCAGATTTGAAAAGTTTTCATCTAAGAGGCTTTTTACACCTGGTCACTTCATGTGTTTTCTGTGATTAGATACAGTAGCTATCCGATCGTAAAAAGACCAGGTGTATACGCCCTCCGAAATGGTTTCGAGATATAAATCATTGTTCAAACCCCTTCAGGAGGTGGTCTGGGACGCATTTCAGATGAAACTGGACAGGTGTAAATGAATGTGGTTGTTCAAGCAACATACATCAGCGCTAAACTCCTCCCAAACGGAAGTACATCACTCGCGAGTAATCTTTAACCCAGGTGTCTCGTTGGGTCTTAAAATGCGCTGCTGCCGCCAGCGAAAATGCAGCAAACAGTAAATGCTGTTTTTTGTAGCATAAACGTCGTAACAAGTTTTTACGTCTTCTTTATGATTGCATTCTGAAATCCGTATACACCAAGGCGTGTTCCATTTCAATTACCCTGAAAATGAGGTAAAATATATTTGCATATTGGGAGGGAGTAGAAAGATCGGATTGATATCCGATTCGCCGAGACGCATTTATGTGGCCTGATGTAAATGGAACAGTTTTAACAAATCAGATAGCTATCGGAACAGAGACAACACATGACGTGACCAGGTGTAAAAAGGCCCTAAGATCGTCCTATATTTGGCCCAATTGCTTTTCCATTTAACCCTGACAATTTTTCTAGTTCCTGCTCGTGACAAGTATGCTCTCAGCATAAAACCAAAACCACCGCCACCACCACCACCATGCTTCATTGTAAGAATGGTGACCTCAAAGTGATCAGCAGTCTGACAAACGTTTACCACGTTTACTTATGTATTTGGGCAAACTCCAAACAGATGTTCTATGACCTATTTTAATAAAGGCATTTATCTCGCTGTTACTCTATATAACATAGCTTTGTGCCATGTACATGCATTGGTTGCCCTGTGAACAGCTTTACCCTTCAGAACCGAAATTTTCTCCAGCACTTTCTCCAGGTTCCAAGTTGTTACAATATAATATGTGGAACTGTACTAGAAGTTAAACACCTGTAGTACAGTACTTTTGCCAACAGGTCTTGACAATATTGCCAGCTACTCTGAGAAAGTATTATCAGGGTCATGGGGATCCTGGAGCCTATCCTATGGGCCAAGCAGGAGATATACTAGATAGGGTGCCAACCATCACCTCCTCACACTCACACACCCCAGAGAATTTCCCAGAGATGTCCTTGCGTAAGGTGGACACTAGTGCACGGTTTCCCGCAGAAAATTTGTTAGTTAAGGCAGTAGGGTTGGGCGGGTGGGCGGGGTCGGGGGGGCATTGGGTGGTCGGGTGTTGGGGGGTGTGGTGGTTCAAGGGTTTATGTTTGAGTTCAGGTGAAGAACTCAAACAACAAAATCACCAGCTAACTTACTTTAAATTTGCAAGAACTATAGACTAATACAATATTAGTTATCTAGTTATCCTCCAGACAGTGACGGACCACATCTTTCTCTCATTTCGGCCGTGTGGCACGCGTGCCCGCTCGCAGTGTGTGAAGCGTGTCCGCGCTATTCTCCGAAATGCACTTGACAGCCTTTTGTGAAGCAAAATTTTTTTTTTTTTTGGACGACCCAGCTTAGGCGAGCTGCCCAAACTGCAAAGTGCTGTGGGAAACCCTGTAGTGTGCCCAGACCCTACAAGCAGGAGAGCATTCAAACTTGCACAAAGTGAAGGTACAAATCAAACCACTTCACTCAACCATTAAGCAACCATTAAGCCACTTGCCCCCAAGCCTGACATAAGATGCTGTTGTTCTTTGGCTGCTCCCTGTTTGGAGCTGCCACAGAGGATCATCCAATCTGCAATATTTTGGTTTGGCATGTATTGTACTCTGCAGACCTCCTACACAACCCTTGCATTTTATAAGTTAACCCCTCAGTGGCTTGGTTGAATTGAGTGGCATGGGATCATGCCACTGGACCACCAGGGCCCCGAAGCCTGATTTGGACCCCTAAAAACGTAAGATTTTATTACAAGTATATGAATGCCAGGAGCAGAATGAGAGTAAACTGCACTAAAGGAAAAATGGTTCCAAGATGGTGGCATCTAGGATGGCTGCCTCTTACACCACAGTATTGAACCTCAGTGAAACCTTAGTTCATTTTTAGAATTCCTAACTATTAGGTATTCTTAACCAATGCCATTATTTACAAATGCAGAACTGTGTGCTATACAGTATGCTTTATGTTTTTGGTAAAATAAGAACCTATAACTTGATAAATGCATTAGCTTGTAGCTCTGATGCAAGCCTGATGGGCATAAAGAAAACTATTTTTTTTTTTTTTTTCATACTACTATTTCTGTAATTAATGGAAGAACAGTCTTACAGGACAACTTGGTCTTGGCAGAAATTGTCCCCATAGCAATTTTTTGGGGTGAATCTCTGTGCAACAAAGCAGAAAATGCTAGCACAAGAGGGCTGTCACACCACTCACTGTAGCAATCACAGCCTCTAATTGAGCTGTTATAAGATGTGAAGGTGTGGGATGAGACACCGGAGGAAATGAGAAAGAAATAAAATGGGATAAATTATTGAAGGAAGAAAGATACAAGGCAGCATTCGTAACCTTTGCTTCCCCGTATACCTTCGTATGTTCATATATTTGTCTTCTTTTCTTTTGTTCTCAGAGACCTGCCAGTTGGCTAAAAACACTCTGTACTCATATATTTCTTCTCTGGCTCCATTCCACCGAGTTGGCACCAAGTGTCCAGGACAGGAATATCTGACTGTTTGGACCATGTGTAGACATTTTTTTTTTGTTTGAGGTTAAGTTTAGAATTAAATTTACATATAACATAGGACTATTTGGTGACATTATGATAATGATGTCAGTGGAGGATCTTCATAAGGAATAAAACAAAGTCATGCATGTGTGTGTGTGTGTGTGTGTGTGTGTGTGTGTGTGTGTGTGTGTGTGTGTGTGTGTGTGTGTGTGTGTGTGCATGACAAGCCTTTCAGACCGAATTTTTCAACGTGACCTAAAGCCCTGTGTTGACGTCTCTAGAACACGTGTCTCACACACACTTTTTCACACACTTAGAGACAAGGAGAAAGGGTGGCAGACAGGGTAGAACGGCCACATAAAACAGTCTGTGTGTGCATGTGTGTCTGTGTGTGGGTTCCCAAAAGGCATGCACAGCCAAACAAAATTTTGCAGCAAAAACACTAAATACTGAGAATACGACCCTGAAACGTAAATAATAGAAAACAAAGAACAGGGAAAGTAGATGAAGGAAAAGTGTACAGAGGAAGACAAAATGTGAGCCAGATTAAACGATACAGTAGATAAGAAGAAGGTCTAAACAGAGAGTCAGAAAGATGCGGAAATGAAGATCGACAGACAGTCGTACAGATGTGAACAAATACAGAGGACGACAAGAAACAACTCAATGTATCGCAGTACAATTAAAAATAATCACAAGCTGATCACTAATCAATAATAAACAAGCTGATCAGTAATAATAATAATCCTGTATATCTATGCTTTGTGTTTGCCAACAACACCATAGAGTAATGTTATACACTGAGCTATGCTTTTCTGCTCACCATGGATGTAAAGAGTGATTACATGTGCACTGACACGACAGGCACTAAATTCCAGGGGTTTCGTTACCACGACGTAAAGTGGGCGTGTTTCCGGAGGTCTTGGAAAAACGCCTTCTTTCAAAAAAAAACAGCATACTACGAAGGACAAAACAGTCATACAGGTTGATTTATTTCAGAAAACAAATAAACAACCAAAAACTACGGTTATGGTTAGGGTTAGATGATCAAATAGGCCACGCCTGCCTGATGACGCAATATCTGTTACGCTGTACTGAAATCCCTGGAAATAAGTGCCGGCCGCACCGACACGATGAGAATTTTACAAGCCCAAAGTTTAATTGTTTTTATTTTATTTCTTTCATACACTATAATATAGGCAACACATTCTGACGTGAAAATCCACCATGCTTAAATGACAGTGAAATATGCTATATTCAAACATTATAATTACATTAATTATGCATCAGTAAAAGAGAGTAATTGTTATAATGACCTACCAAAACCCTGTCTTCTGATTTCCCATTCTTGCTTTCCACTTTGATGGCTTGTGCAAACTTGATGGATGGTTTGTCAATCACTCTCTTGATGCTCTCTGTGAATGAGGGTAGCCGTACATCAACAAGCAGGAAACATGATTAAAAAAACACTCCATCTCTGAATATTGTTTGCTATTTTTTTGTGCTACACACTGCTTTACTGCCACAGAGACACACTCCCACACACTTCACACACCATACCACACCACACAACGTCCAGGCTCTATTACTCTTCTGATATAAAAACTGCAGCAGGATGAATCATATCGCTTGAGATCTGGCTGTACATATTTCTTTAAAAAGTTAAGGGAGGGGAAAACGAACAAACAAAACAAACAAACAAAAAAAAAAAACAGTGTTCATTGAATTCATGTCACATTTAATATACCAATCGCTCATCTTTACAGTCAGCAATGCGTTCTGGAGCAGGGAGAAAATTAATGGGGGATAACTAGGACAAACAGATAATTCATTCGTAATCAACTTTGAAACAGAATCACTAATTAAAGCTGACCGTTCTTGTGGATAGCCAGGATATCAAGGCTAGCGAGAGAGAGAGAGAGAGAGAGAGAGAGAGAGAGAGAGAGAGAGAGAGAGAGAGAGAGAGAGAGAGATTCAGGGACAGTTTCAAATTCCCTTGAGCTTGGGTTACTCTCTGTGAGGAACTTCAATATCTCTGTGTGTGTTTCCTCTGGGTTCTAAGGTTGTTTCTTTCTTCGTCCCAGAAAGTCAGATTATATGCACTAAATTGCCTGCTGGTGTGACTTAGTAAGGAAATAGACTACTGTCCCATCTAGGCTGTATTCCGGCTCCGTGCCAAGTGCCCAGTGTCTCAAGATAGATTCCAATTCGAAACATGACCCTAAACAATAATAAAGCGCTTATGCATCTTGGATGAAAAATAAAGAGAGAGTGATAAGAGCAGTGTTGAACAGTGTGAAAAAAAACTGTTGTTGGTGAAGAATAATTATCACAGTATGCCCATTTGAGTGATTAAATCTGAGAGGTCTCTACACTGCCACGACGTACACGATGTGCCAAAGATGTCTTCACTACATTTGTGACTCATTGGTTTGCATGTGATGTGCTTGTGCATGGGAAATGCACACCCTGAAGATATCAGAGGATGACCTGCTTCCTCAGACATTAGATGTGCTCACACACACACACACACACACACACACACACACACACACACACACACACACACACACACACTCCCTTTCTCTCTTTCTGCCTGCACAACTCCAATTCCAGACACTTCAAAGGAGTGCGCCATCTCGCCCCCTCTCTCATCCCCCTACAGACATACACTCAAAGAAAGACTTGCATGCACAAACTCACACACTCATACACACTTCCACACAAATAACACATGCATCATGAACCAACCATTGCTCGGGTTAGACATCAAGAACAATATTTGTGTTATGCATTGATTTAATGGTCAGGTGTAAAGCACAGAGTTTATGTAATGCACTGTGCAATGTACAGTTATAATCCCCATAATAAACTACTTTGTCACGAGCGTACACAAAGCTCTAAAAGTTGGAGATGAACGAGCGCGAGCGTGACTGTAAATCATAAATCACTGCCCAGAAGCTAGAGCGACATTTCCCAAGAAGTGCATCATTAATTTTTCAGTGCGTCCGGCGCGTGCATGCGGTAAATATTTACCTGTCATCTCCCGGCTCACGCTCAAAAAGCTCGCCGGTACGCTGTCCTTCGCGGCCATGTTGCGCTCGTGCTGCCCCGGAGGTCCCGCGTGCGTCTCCTCGTCCTTGGACTCACGAACGGAGGAACCGACGGCTTGATTCAGAGCGTCCGGTGCTTGTGATCATATCATATCAAAGGCAGAGAAAGCGGATGCAGAGACGAAAAGAGTATTACGACTCCTTTTACCGAGTCGACTCCTCTGATATGAATCAATTTATGAGTCGGCTCATAATGTGCATGTTTTGATTCATGTCTGTATCTTTTTTTATATAGAAAGGTGCATCTAGTTTTCAATTAACTCATTTTAAACGACACTATATCCAAGATTCGAGGTTAAACATACACAGTAAAGGATGAGAAATGTACTTTAAATATATTCCACACCCGCAAACAAATAAAGCTACAGCGTAGAATTATTACTATTATTATTAGTAGTATTAGTATTAGTATTATTATTATTGAGCTCTGATACGAATGAATCCAAATCTGCGCGATACGAGTCAAACTCGGATTCACAAAGAATCGAATCGGTAAAGCGAGTCCTAAAACCCTTAGTCTATGTACACAGGATTACTTTGCTTTACTTTGTCTGTGTGCAGATTTTTTAGTTTTATTTTATTAATTTTATTTTACATTTTACGAAATGCAAAAAACGTAAGCAAAAAGCAAAGTTATGGCAAAATATTTCAGAAATATTTTCATCATTCATAAATCAAGTGGCGTAGAAGTGAGCATAGCTAAACACACACACACACACTCACACACACACACACACACACACACACACACACACACACACACACATACAAAACACATACACAAACACACACATACTCACAAACAAACACACAGACACACACAAACAAACACACACAAAAACAAACAAACAAACCAAACAATACTAATATATGGATTAATTTTTGGCATCTACATCAGATTATTGGCTGATAAATCTCTTGTAAAGTGGATTATTTTAAACAATAAAACAATGTAATAAAAATATACAGATTTGTATGAAAAAGCAAGACTGGGGTTGATTTCTTTCTAGCACATGCTGTAGATTTATGCAGTCTTATAAGAGACAATCATGTCAGCTGGTACCATTACACATGGTATTAGACTATCATGGTGATAAACTAACATCTTTAATTTAAGATATAGCAGAAGATTTCTTTTCTGTGGTATGAATGATTCAACCCTAGAAATGACACAAAGGAACTAAAAATGCCCAGGAGGCATTTCCTAAAATACCCTGTATTTCAAGAAGCAGTAGATTTATATATCTTTAGCCTCAGCTGCAGAATAGATTTGGAGGAAACCCCCGAGACACGTGGAGAACATGCAAACTCCACACACACAAGGCAGAGGCGGGAATCGAACCCCCAACCCTGGAGGTGTGAGACAAACATGCTAACCACTAAGCCACCGTGCCCTCCTTGCTTCTGCAATTTTATATATATAATTCTTTGCTGCTGTAACAGGGAAATCTCCCCATTGTGGGACGAATAAAGGTATATCTTATCTTATCTTAATTAGAAGCTTGATGCACATCCATATCACTTGTTATGAACTTTAAAAATCTTTGCATCAATGCAAAATGCTGACACATTTTTTATTGATGTGTCACCAAACAAAGTACAAGGGAATCTAAATATCCGGTCGCTTTAAAAAATAGATTAAGTTGATACTTGTGGGAATTTCTACAATGGGGTGTCATTTCTTTTCACTCATATCTTCAAATCTTTATTATTGTTAAAAACATGCATTCAAGCATTCACAAAACAGCTTCAGACAACTCCGATGACAGGGTTGTGCTTTTGATGTGACCTCATTAAATCGATATCACAATATCATTCATACTAAAAAGAAATGAATTAGAGAATTTCTTCTTCCCAACAACTGCAGGAAATTTGAGGGGAGCGTGGGACTTGGAGAATATTCTGAATATGTCTAAGGGTTGAATAGGTTCAGGCTCCGTTGAGTCGGGACGACAAACATAACAAAAAACAAAACAAACATGTAGCCAATGAGCAGAAAGGGGTGTGTCTTGTCAATATGGGCGGAGAGAGTGTTCAGTGCGCATGTGTGACATTAGCAGAAAGCGATTTTAACATTGACAGGTAACGTGAGTAACGTTGGTTTTGCTTTGTTACACAGAACTAATATATGCCGTTTGTTTATCTGCAATCGTATTGTTCTTCAATTTAGCTATGATAAAGACACATTTCTTTTTATTAGTTGCCTGGGTGTGGGCGGAGCTATCAATACAGGGGTGGGACCTATTTGTGTTAGGGGCGTGTTTGTTTTGGTGAGTTCAAATGTCAACATTGGCTTTCAAACAATGGAGACCCTGACTTTAAGTTAACTTTTTTTTCAGTAGCTGCTTGCTCAGTATAAGGGATGAGACATAGATTCACATGTATTAACTAAATAATGGCCACAATGCCATGCGTTCCAAATGTATAGTTTGCTAACAAACTTATATTTTTTTTTCTGAGACTAGTCTGTAATTAAGCACCATTTTACATCTACCCAAGAGTACTGTCTCAGTCGGACTGACAATATTAATCAACTGTGTCCATCAGGTCACTTCCACTAACTGCACATAATGCATTTGCGCTGCACATAATTCTTTATTACAGTTTATATACATTAATTTCACATTTTTAGAATTGCCATCATTGCCATTTGATCTATATATTTGGATCCATTTTGTTTGCTCGAATTTAGGCAACATATCTATTTTTTATTCTATTTTATTATACTCATATCCCCAGGCAGTTTGAAAGTGTTTGTGTATCAAGTTCAGTCTCTTCCATCTGCCCTCTAGGGTCTCTGGTGTGAAGTTGTCTAGTTTGTGACAGAAAGCTTTGTGTCAGTGTTGCACAGACATGTTATGCCTGCAAAGAGCCATTCCCAGCGGAAGGCACTGAAAAAGGGGGAATAGTTTCTAACAAAAGGTTGAAAATAATCAACACAAGAACTACCTGGTTGAAAAATTACACTGACACTAGAGACTCCTTTCTTTTTTTTTCTCTGAGAAAACTTTCTGACCGATCAGATTCAAGAATTCAACCGCGTAATGCTATAGTGCAATAATGTCATGTAATGTCATTGCAAAGTTGAAGAAATTCATATGCTAGTGTTTTGTTGTTTTCTTTTCATTTTAAAGCCTCTCCGAAACTATTGCAAAATCTTTTCTGCCCTCAGCTGTTGGTTGTTGGTATGGTCAAACTGAAAATAAATAAATAAATAAATTAATCAAGAACGTCATAAATTTTCATTGTTATCCTTGTAACACTGCTTCCATTTTTTAAATCAATGGATATTTGCAAACATATGTTCTTTTATATTTTATTCAACATTTATAAGTACTAAAAATGGTACTAAAAATGACTGAAACATCTGTTCAGAGTAATATCAGAGTAATAAAGGGTGCTAAATATCTTTAAAGCATGTGTGATTGATGTATGTCACTCCAGTTCTACTAACAGAAACATTGCTGTTGTTTACAGTACATTTAGAGCCTGATCTATATATGTCAATTAAAATGACTTCTAAATTTGAAAGAATTACAAGCTTGAAAGGAGAAATTCTCTCTCACTTTGATTATGTCATCTCGGTTCATGTTCACAAGCTGTTCACACTCTCAGTGGGAAAATAATCACTGAGTCATTCACTCTGTTTATTTCTGATGAGTAAACTTCTCCTTATTAATGTTTTTTATTAGGCGTAGACTTTTTAAAAGCCAATATATAAATATACAAAAAAATTTATATTTTTTATTACATGCGGCTGGTCTTCAAAGAGCTTACAAAGCATGTAGGGGATCTTGCTGTGAAAACTTATTGATCAAAAGAAAGTAAAAAAAAAAAAAGTCTATAACCTTAAATGTACCATGGAACACAATCAGGGCTCTCAGCACCACAGAAAATTGGGCACCATAATGACATGACCAAGAATAGGGTGTCTTATCAAATTTTTATGAAAGGAAAGATGCAGGGATATCTGGCAAGTAAGGGTAGCTTGACATGTGTTAAGAGATGATTAGACCATAAAAGCGCATTGCTGTGCATAATTATAAAAGATAAATCAGTAAATATAATCGCCCAAAGAAGACATGCCCATGTTAAAGCATGGTAAAGGTGGCATGGGAATAATAGATAGCTTCAAATACCAATCTATTTTAGACACAAGCCCCTCAGTCTTCACTAAAGCAGCTGAAGATAAAGATAAAATGTCATCTTCCAGCATGATAACGACCAAAAGCACAAGTCAGCTTCAGGAGAATCAAAGTTTATGAATTTCTCACTTGAAAAGAAAGCATTTGTTAAACTAGCATCTTAGCGACATGATCTCTGCAGGTGGATGCTATGGTGAGGATAGAAGTTAGCCTAAATTTAAACAGAGTCAAGTTTTTCATTGTTTTTCAGAATTGAATGCAATTCACACTAGGATACACCCATATCCATGGGGTTTTCCAGTCCATTACACGTGTATCCTGAGACACAACTCATTATGCCCATGCAATTCAACAACATTTCAAAATCTCTGCTCTTTTGGTCACTGAACTCTGATGGCAGTCATTCCAAAAGCTCCATGGCCTTCTTCATGGCAGCTCCTTCACTGCACGCCGTCTCATTTCAATGGGAGGTGTTTTGGAAATGTCAAAGAAGAAGAAGTCTGTGGTTAGGACCAAAGCCTAAATAGAGGGATTTTATCTGTTGTCTGGCTTGGGAGTGACTGGGTGTCCCTGTGGTGGAGCTGGAAGAGATGGCTAGGGAGATGGAAGAACAGGCATCTGTGCTTAGAGGGCTGCCTCATGACTCCAAACTTGGACAAGTGGAAGGAAATGGATGGATGATCAAATAAAGAATCCATAACCATTTATGTCTTTTGTAAGAATTATATTAAAACATCTAGGATAGGGTCCAGGTTCCCTGTGATCCTGTGTACAATAAGCAGTACAGAATATGTATGGATGGAAAGATGGATTGATGGATTGATGGATGGATTGATGGATGGATTGATTGATGGATGGATGGATTGATGCATGGATGGATAAATGGATGCATGGATGGACCCACTCAATATTGCATGCCCTTTTCTTTAGCATAAGAAGCATAAGACGACCTCTTTTTTTAAGACTCCTAGCTATTTCTGAAATTATTTATTCATTTATATGTCTATCTATCCGTTCATTTATTTTTTATTCTTCATTACAGTTGTTTTTGGACCTTTGGACTCATTATAAAAAAAAATTATAAATCTTGAACCTTGTACCATTTGTTAGCTGTAATGGCAGAAACAGACATTAGGTGGCAGTACAGAATCAATCATTTCAGCCCAAGAAGAAGTAGGCGCAATGGGAGAGACACAGTTACCTTGGCGCGTATGTCTTCCTTTTTCTTAGTTATATATAGTGTATGTTTACGTAGTCTTATATGTTTGAAGCTGTCGCTCATGCGCACTTGCACCGAACGCGTAGTTACCTCGTGCACGCTAGCAGCTCTGCGTACTACGCGAAATGTACGCGTTAAGGTCTAAACCGCGCTAAGATAAGAGCGACTTAAAAAAGCTCTCTTACGGTTACATCCGCGAAAAATATAATAATAATGGCAGATAATGTAATGAACAGTGTATTAAAACGTAATCACCGCTTCAGGCCACCAACATCACTATTACTGCACCCCTGAAAAGATTGTAAGGTAAACAAAATGGCGGCACGTCCCCAAGAGCTATCTGATGGCTCTATAGTATACCCAGGACTACTGCCTAGGCCTCAGGGTCAATGCTTACATATAAAATGACATAGCAACACTATAGCAACCAACTGAAATGTCAGAGCAACACCATAGCAACAAATTAAGTGTAATAGCAACACCCCAGCAACCAACTAAAAAAAGCATAGCAACAACCTTGCAACCAACAGAAATGTCCCAGCAACACCCTAGCAACCAACTGGAATATTATAGCAGTACCCTAGGAACCAGCTGAAATATCATAGCAACACCATAGCAACCAACTGAAATGTCCCAGCAACACCCTAGCAACCAACTGGAATATTATAGCAGTACCCTAGGAACCAGCTGAAATATCATAGCAACACCATAGCAACCAACTGAAATGTCCCAGCAACACCCTAGCAACCAACTGGAATATTATAGCAGTACCCTAGGAACCAGCTGAAATATCATAGCAACACCATAGCAACCAACTGGAATGTCCCAGCAACACCCTAGCAACCAACTGGAATATTATAGCAGTACCCTAGGAACCAGCTGAAATTTCATAGCAACACCATAGCAACCAACTGAAATGTCCCAGCAACACACTAGCAACCAAATGAAGTGTAATAGCAACTCTCTTGCAACCAACTGAAAATCATAGCAACAACCTAGCGACCAACTGAGATAGCAACATAGTAGCATCCAACTGAAATGTCATAGCAACATCCTAGCAACCAACTGGAGTATTATAGCAACACCCTAGCAACCGACTGGAATATTAAAGCAGTACCCTAGTAACCAGCTGAAATAGTATAGCAACAAACTAATATAGCAGCATACTAGCAACCAAATAAAAGCAACGAAATAGCACCACCATAGCAACCAAATGAAATGTAAGAGCAACACCCTAACAACCAACTGGAATATTATAGAAGTACCCTAGAAACCAGCTGAAATAACATAGCACCACCTTAGCAACCAACTGAAAAATCATAGCAACAACATAATAACCAACTGAAATGTCCAAGCAAAACCCTAGCAACTAGGGCTGCACGATTTAGGAAAAATGTCATATTGCGATTATTGAGGTCAGTGTTGCGTTTGCGATATAATAAACAAATGGTATCATGAGTCAACTTGCTTGGTTCTCAAGGAAAATGCACACACAGATTACTGGAAATGCTGCAATTTGTATTTCTAAACTCAAACTAGCAACAACAACAAACAAATGCAAAACATTTTCAAATTAAAATATAAAATAATACATTAATGCTGATTAATGAAAAGCCTAAAATCATATATATATTATATTAGTTATACAAGTTATACATGGTATTGCTCACACCATTATTGATGATATTTGGAGCAATATTACATGTAATTGTTAAACTTGATTCCCTATACATTTGCTTTTAAGCCTAATTATTAATTTTGTTTATGATGTGATTGTGACAGGGGAAGAGGTTTCAGGTTGGGGGTAAAGAGTTTTTTCTGTCACCACTTTTGAATAAGAAACAATATCAAGGCTATAAAACTTGTCAAAACTCCGCGAATCACAAAAGTATCAGTGAGAAGTTGAGAACACTCGTTTAAACAGTGCATACACTCGAACTTCTCTGCACATCACATTTTTTACTTTATTGATACTGCTTTTTTAATCGTAATGCAAAGACCGGTCATCGGGACATAAGCTGTCATGTACAATAAAAGCACCTGCGCAGTGACAGGAAATATCATTTAACACAAAAAGCCGCCTAGACGTGGACTTGCACTCAGGACTTTTTTCTTTTTGAGCGGCGTGTGGACGAACTCTTTCTACGCACACACTATTTTATTTCTTGATAACAGACCGCTGCTAACTATAATACACCGTTGCCATGAAAAACAGAGCGTTGCCATGGACACACAGGATTCTAACCGTAGAGACGGAGCACACTATTTTCTTTAGCGGAAGCAATACAATTGTTCAGCAGTGTGTTGCAGCCACAGGCGTATGAGACCTGTAACTTGAGCAACAGCGCGAAGCCGCAAACTCGTTCTGAATATTTTAAAGGCGTAACAGCTGATGAAAAAGCAGAGACAATTGTAGACGAAAATGAAGAGAGATTTTATCTTAGTTTTTATTTTATACAAAACATTTTCGTCTCGTCTTTTTTCGTCAGCAAAAATGCATGTTAATTTAGCCTTAGTCAGCGTTTTTGGACAGCGGTGTCTTGTCATCATCTCGTCTAAATCATAAAAAAAAGGTTGTCGACGAATATATTTCGTCTCGTCTCGTCTGACGAAATTAACACTACACTACTAAACTGAAACTCACTGGTCTTTTTTTTAAATTAAAACATGTCCACCCATGCATTTATTTATTTCATAAAATCGCAGCATTTTGCGTCATATAATCGCAAAGGCTTGATATCGCGATTGCGATATGATTAATCGTGCAGCACCCAACTAGCAACCAACTGGAATATCATGGCAACACCTTAGCAACCAACTGGAATATCATAGTAACACCTTAAACTTTATACGCTTAAAGTTTTAAATTTAAAGACAATGAATATGAATATATTTAATGCCCTCTCTTGACTGATAAGCAAAAGGTCAATAATTTATATAGATTATTGTTTTTTGCAGTTATGCAGTTCATTGTTCTTCAGCAATGCTAATCTCCGCATGTTTTCCATTTCAGCCACCACGGGCATGTGACGTCTACTTGGCTGAATTCAAACACTGTAAAAGTTTAAGCAACCGCTTCCATCACTACTACACATATGGGACGTCCCCTGTCTGCCTGCAGTGGAAAGACGACTTCGAAGCCTGTAGAGAATGGGAGAGGAATTGCAGTCCACATGCCAAGGTTAGTGTCTGTAATAAAGCATCAAATGGTCATTGAAGTGTTGCAGTGTTTCTGAAGTCTTCAAGTCCCTTTTTTCTTTTTAGGAGAGTCTTCAAAAAAGTGAGAGAAATCGAGTATCTGAACAGAAGAACTTTCCTCCATTTTGGGAGATGAGAAAAAAACCACCTGCTGACTGGCATTTACCTCTTAATGAGGCAAAATAAAAGCATCATTAGCATTAGTAAATTTTTTTTTTTTACTTTAATATATAATTTATTAATTTTGTTCGTTCTCCTATCTTTTCTCCTGTTTTCTATGACCCAGTGTATTTCAGTTGGGTATAATGATTTCAACTGTTGATTTGTAGTACATTGATACTCTAAACTGATGTACACTGACTGTACACTGATACTCTAAAGCTGCATACATCTGTGATATTGGGTTCATGGAATTAAATAAAAGAGCTTATTGAAAATGGATGTCAAGTTCTTTGAATTCATTCGAGTCAGTACAGTTTGGAAAAGTAGCTTAAACATCAATAAAATAAGGTACACTTTGAGTCAGAGCTGAATGGGTTACAGTCCTTTACTTAAGAAAGAACAGTATATCAGACGTTTCATCCATTTATGGTTACATTTAATGTGGAATACATGTCCAGACAATTTATTGTTTACCTGTTTTCATTTATGCCGTTGCAGCTAAAAAGTACAGTTTTTCTTTAAAAAAAAAAAAAGAAAAAGGGGTGTGTGTGTGTGTGTGTGTGTGTGTGTGTGTGTGTGTCATGGTAGCGTTTCGACACCCTGTGTGCATGGATTTTGTATTTTCTCTCCCAGAACATGTGTGATTGTGCCCTGTGATGGGATGCCACCATGTCCAGGGGTGCGGTGAGTCCCCTGGGATAGGCTCCAGGCTCCCTGTGAACCTGTGCAGTGGTACAGAGTATTGATGGATGGATGGAAGGTTGGTTTAAGTGGCACATCTGTCATACAAAAACCTGTAAATGAGTTTTATTGAAGTGATATTATACAACAACTTGTATACAACACAGTAAAATATTCTTGCAACATATTTCTTGCTCCAGTACTTCAAAGGGGGAGAGAGAGAGAGAGAGAGAGAGAGAGAGAGAGAGAGAGAGAGAGAGAGAGAGAGAGTTTAATTCTGTTCTGCCATCTGGTGTTCGTTTGTGTAACTACTCCCTGAAAAAAAAAATCAAACAACCCTTGTACATTTATAAGATTCTTAAAGATCCAATCATTACATCATTGTTCCACAACCTTTATTCCAGTTCCAACATGTTAGTCTGTTTATTTACTCATGGCCTTCTCCTTTTCCAAATCACAGAGCATGATGTGACTGCCTTTCCCTCCTAGGCCAAACCCAGCATACACAGGCTCAGTAAAATTGGTGTGAGCCTTATAGATGAGACTCATATCATCAGAGACATTGTAAAACTCCAGAACACCTATTCCGTGATCCAGATACACTCCTATTCTGGTGCAACGCTTGTTGTGTTTAACATTTATGCACTTATTATCATGCCAGAATTCGAAGGAAGTGTAATAACAGCGTAAGCCCCAAGAACAGCTGTTTCTGCCAAAGAGACCACCCCGTTTTTGCTTCCTGTAGATTCCTTTGTAGGAAACAGCGATGCACACCCAGTTGCTGACTCTGAACTCCACCTCCCAGTACTGTGGGGTCCCTTGTAGAAGCTGGTCACAAAGGATCTGTGCTCTGCAGACAAATCTGTCCGGATGGCTACTGTAATCCTGTGCCTGATTCACAGCAGTCACCTCCCTGTTCTCTTTGGACAAGCGGAGAGAAAAGTGTGCAGTGTCAGGGTTCAGAGTGAGCTCAGAAGCATCTAAGATAGGAAGCATTGCAAAGAACCATTGTTAGGACATTGAGTAACAGATGTAGGATGGTATAAATGATTACAACTGCAATGTTAGATAGAGGTGGTATGGTAAACTCACTTTGCAATAAAACATCCCGCATTTTCAACTCAGGCGATTTCAGAATGTCTGCCGTCTGGACTGCTCAAAGAAAGATCAGTCTTGGTAAGTTCCTTGCTGGTTAAACTGATTTAATTTAGATGTTTTTTTTTGTCTTTACTAACCATTTTTACTGATGTTGGAGAAGTGCATATTACAAACTTGGTTCATCTGCTTTATAAGGTCCAAAATCGCTTCAGTGGCGAGCTGAAAAGAGGAGTATGGATGGACAAAGAGGACAGGGGAGGACGGGGATGAAGGAAGTGCAGGAGTGGACAAAATACCCTGTGGACAGAACAGAATCAGACAATATTCATTTACACTTATGGCATTTGGCAGACACCCGTATCCACAGCGACTTACAGTAGAGAAGGGTTTTAAAGTGTCTAACAATAAATACGTCTTGATAGTAGTTCACTATGCCACAGACTAGTGATCAAGAGTTCTATCGGTCTAAAAACACTGTTGGGGCTAAAAAAATCACATACATAACACAAGTATTTTATTTAATTGTTTTATTACTTTAGGTGATGGTATGTCACTTCATGGGAAGTTCTTTTCATCACCTACATGACAGAACAGAGACGAGTTTTGATTCATGCCTTTCCTGAAATTCTGAGATATGGTGGGACCAGTCAAGCAGTTTTTAAGTGTAAAGTTATGTATTTCGAGAACAGGTTGGTCTTTAGATGCCATTGCTGAAGACTACCAGTGATTCAACCTTTCAGGCATATAGGGAAAAAGTAGAGTCTTGATTGATAGCTTTCCTGTTCCCTGAGAGATAGTGGGACCAGTTGAGCAGTTTTTAAATGCTAATTTCAGGAAGAGGTAGTTCTTTAGACATTGTTTGAAGACTGCCAGTGACTCAGCTGTTTGGACAGCCAGGGGAAGTTTGTTCCACAGTCTAGGTGCTAGAGTCTTGATGTATGCCTAACCTGTACTCTGAGAGATTGTGGGACCAGTTTAACAGCATTAGAGTATTGGAGAGCGTGTGTTGCATTGCAGGTGTGAAAAAAGCTTTAAGATTAGTGGGTACTGTTTGTTTTTTAGGCAAGCATCAGTGTTTTAAATCTACTAATTATTTTATCTAAAAGCAGGTGAGCAAGAGCGACCATTGGCGACTAGATGTGGCATGTCCAGTGCAGCGAACAAGATCTGTTGTAAAGAGCAAACACTGTTTCTCCTTTATCTCAGATGATATGATGCATATATACACTGCTAGATTTTATATACATATGCCAATTCTACCTCCAGAATGCTTCATTTTAGAGGCAAGAAAACTGATAGGTTATAAAGTGAAATGCTAGTTGCTCCACCCATGGAGAAATGTTATCACTATGGCAACCAGCAGTTGGAATTCCTGCTGCTGACATCATAGTACAGCGACTAGCGACTTGTGTGAACGTAGCATAACGAAAATTAAGACACTGATGGTATATGACAGACACATCCAATGGGTATTCCCAGACCATATCCCATTTATCCTGAGACATCTATTTGTCTATTTCATCTCATATATCTGCAATTACAATTGCACTAAACATCAAGAAGCAACCTTTTGTTAAAGCTTTTGTGTCATTTGGTTTTATTTAGGCTGCCTACCTGTAGAAAATAGACACCATTATCTGCTTCAGAGAGCTGATCCAGGCGCTGTAGTTCAAAATCTCTCTTCTTCAGATCAGTGATCTCTGATGGTAGTTGCTCCAAAAGTTCCTTGGCATTCTTCACGGCAGCTTCTTCCTGATCCAGGATCAGCTTCTTCACTGTTCCCTGCCTCAACTGTATGGTGTTGGTCAGCTCTGTAAAGCTCTTCTCATTCTCCTCCACTGCCTGCCTTGCTGAAGTCTGTTATAAATATGGAAGCAAAATATGACTCAGAATATGATTCCAAATGCTAATGCAAATTGCTTCATGAATTAATGCACAAATAAAACCTGGAAATCCTCGATTGCTTGTTTTAATGCTTGCATTTCGATCTCTCTGCTTTTAATCCTGTCAGTAATCTCCCTCTGTATCTTCGCAAGCTTTAACTGAAAAGCCAGACAAGTAAAAATATTTAAAAAAGAGATATAGACGTAGTTGACATCATACAGTACCTACACATTATGATATGATTTCAAAAATATTCCTACTTTCACTTCCGCCACTTCATGGTCAATCGAGACGACATCATGAGTTCTGTGTTTATTTGTAATGCACAGGTGACATATGCACTGCTGATCTGTGCGACAGAAAACCTCCATGAGTTTGTCATGCTCGGGACAGACTCGCTCTTCGAGTCTTCCCGTAGCTGCCACCATCTTGTGCCTCTTGGCATTCGTATGCAGAACGTTGTGGATGTCCAAGTGATCTTCACAGTATGAAGCCAAACACTGCAAACAAGTCTTTTCTGCTTTGCGCTTTCTTACCGTGCACGAGCTGCATTCTACATCTGAGGGTGCAATAAAGCTGAGATCTGAAGACATATCCATTTCTTCATCCATACTGGTCGGGAAACAAAAGGAGATAATGGTAGCACCAGTTTGAAACCAGGCTGGAACTTGTAAGTTTTGTTTCTCCTGAAGTGTGCCAAAGAGAAGTCCAAATATTGCTCTGAAAAGGAGGGTGTGGATTTGTAGGGTTGAGGCCTCTGACTCACAGGACTGAAATTTTTTTAACCACATGAGCACCATATTCTTCATTTAGTCGATTGTTTCTACCACATGATTTCCAATCCTTGTATAAGCCAAACAGGGTGAAATTACAAAAATTCAATGAACAGTGTTTCATTAGTGAAATGCAAAAAAATGTTCGCTTATCCAGACTACCTCGGGTCATGGGGAGCCTGTGCCTATCTCAGGCGTCATCGGGCATCGAGGCAGGATACACCCTGGACGGAATGCCAACCCATCACAGGGCACACACACACTCATACTACGGACAATTTTCCAGAGATGCCAACATTGCTGATTGAAAGAAAGGCTTATCTGTCATATAAGTTCTTGGAACCAAATTAGAAATAAATGAAACATTTAGGGGGAAATTCCCATTTGAAAAGAGAACAATTTTCATAAATCAAGCATCATTTTTAGATCATTAGATATGGATGCATAGATGTAGATAATTTTTTTAATACATACTGTAATACACTCCAGTCGAAAAACAAAACACATACTCTTAGAACTTAGTTTGTGTAATAGTAGTTTATTGTGTGTCACTTCGTATAAAATGTATTGTTTTACTGTTTTGGTGGCACAAAAAAATAAATAACAGGATACAGATATAGCATCAAAGTATAAGGATGAAGCTATCACCATTTATCTTCCCCATTACATGACAACTAGTAGAACCATAGTAATATGTATTGAGTAATACTGAAATCTGAAGTGCAACAAGGATATTCTCTTTGAGAAAGAGGTTGATCTTAACTACAACTCTTATAAATCACAGAGTCTAATATGAGATCCTGTCCCTACTAGTCCAAAACCAGCATATACAGGCTCTGTAAACTGTGTCTGGACCTTGGAGATGAGGCTAAAGTTACCTGAGACGTTGTAAAAGGCCAAAATTCCTGCTCCATGATCCAGATAGATTCCTATTCTAGAACAATCTAATGATGTGTCGGTGGGGGGTTTCTGGTACTTATTGCCATGCCAGAATTGGTATATATCCCCATAGCTGCGCAAGGCCCATGAGTCTTTGCATCTGCCAAATAGAGGGGCCTGTTTCCCTTTCCTTTGTATCCTTTTGTACGAGACTGCAATATTAATCCATGACCCTTTTGTACCACACTCAACCTCCCAGTAACGTGGTGAACCACGCAGACCTTCTCTGCATAAGGCCTGCATCCGCCTTTCAAATCTGTCAGGGTGGGAAGGATAGTTCGCTGAAGTTTGTACAGCAGTCAGTTCCTTGTTCAGGTTACTCAGTTGGAGGCTGTTGTGCACTGTATTTGTATCCAGAGTAAGTTTGATAGCATCTGTTGTGGAAGAATGTGAACAGTCAGTTGCTGCTGAATTGGTATGACTTGCTGGAGTAATTTAGTTCAAGATAAGTTTGGCTTATTTGCTAACATTACCGCACCCTATATGTAATAAATGGGGCTTGTTTTCAATTGTTTTCTAATGCCAGATTAGACTAGGATATGCTAGTGGCTTAATCAGCTGCAAGTCAAATTCTAAGTAATGGTAAATATTGCAAATTTACAAAGATTCATGTTTTCAAGAAAAGATGGTGTAGTAGCTTCTAAACAGTGTTAGATAAATTAAAAATGTACCTTTTGACAAGAAAACATGATTTTTCTAGCAGTTATGTGTACTTCTTAATACTTTGCCCATCCTGATAGTTACTATGGTACCATCATAGATATGCGTGGAAGTCTTCACAATATATGCACATGTACTACACACATCTGATTGTTTTGACTTTTTCTATGTGACTTTTGTTCAATCAGTAAGTCATTAAAGGTGACCATCTGTAAAATGCCTGAAGGTTGTACTGTACCTGTCGTTGGTGCATAATTGCTCAGTAACTTAGCAAACTTAGCAAAACTCCCAGATCTGATTAAAGGTTTTCTTTTATACAGAACATTCTTCTTTTTACATTCTGTTTCACTTTGGTTTCAACAACAAAAAAACAAACAGCAAAAGCAACTCACATTTTAAGAGCTCCTGGTAAGTCCGAGGTAATGGTGCAGATACGATGGCAGTGTTTTTTACTGTGGGGAAAAAAATAAGTGTAATTGGATTTTTATGCAACAAATATGCATTTTGGAAACAAAATTCTCTGCAAAAAAAAATAATGATCACAAAGATTACCTCTTTCGGAGATTGTCATAAAGCTCCACTGCCAGATTATGTGCAGTTTTTTGTTAAGATCTGAAACAGCTTCAATGCTCAGGTCAAATGGACAGGATGGATTGACTGAAAGTGTTGGGTTCTGAATGAACTGTAAGAGGTGGTGAACAGAAGAAGCATGCTGGGAAATAAAACATATTTCTTGTGAGACTCACAACATGCTAGTAAAGGAATTTTTGGAATGTTAAATAAATGAATTAAACTATTTAGAAATGAATAGAACTGACAATGAATTATTTGTTTATTATTTAAAATACGGACCCATATAGTGTATTATAGTAATGTCTGAGACTGATGTCTTTAATCCAGCAGAAGTTATTTTAGTTATTTACAGAAATGATTACATGTGTATTTATTTCATTATAATATATTTATTATATATTACATCTTAATATGATATAGTTAAATATTAGTATATAGCATCCAACTATCCATCCATCCATGGAATCAACTGTATCCATCTGTTATCATATTATCATATATCATAATATCATATCATATTAAGATGTAATATATAATAAATATATTATAATGAAATAAATACACATGTAATCATTTCTGTAAATAACTGTCTCTCTCTCACAGAACAACCTCCAAGATCCCAAACAGTCTGGCTTTAAAGCAGCTCACTCTACAGAGACAGCCCTTTTGGATGTCTCTGAGAAGCTACATACTGCTAGATCAGCCAAACTATCATCCGGCCTTATCCTCCTTGACCTTTCAGCAGCGTTTGATACGGTCAACCACAAGACTCTCTTATCCTCCCTCAAGAGTCTTGGGATTTGCGGATCAGCTTGGGAATGGTTTGCCTCCTACCTGGAAGGACGCTCATATCAGGTAACATGGAGGGGAGTGACATCTGCTCCACGCAGACTCTCCACTGGTGTCCCACAGGGCTCAGTACTTGGTCCTCTTCTTTTCTCCCTGTATACTCACTCTCTTGGTGAAGTTATTTCATCACATGGGTTCTCTTACCACTGCTATGCTGATGATACACAACTTATCTTCTCTTTCCCACCCTCAGATGCCACAGCTTCTAACCGGATCTCAGCATGTCTGGCAGAAATTTCATCATGGATGACTGCTCATCAGTTAAAGCTCAATACTAGCAAAACTGAACTGCTGTTCATCCCAGGTGATTCATCCCCAGGTCATGATCTTGCTATATCCTTGCACAACGATCTGATCTCCCCTTCAGCCACAGCTCGCAACCTTGGGGTAACCGTGGACAATCAACTGTCCTTTTCCTCTCATGTTGCAAATGTGACTCGCTCATGTCGGTTTCTTCTCTACAACATTAGAAAGATTCGGCCATTTTTGTCCACACAGACTGCCCAGGTACTTGTTCAGTCTCTTGTCATTTCTAGACTGGATTACTGCAATGCACTGCTGGCAGGTCTACCTATGAATGCAATCCATCCTCTGCAAATGATCCAAAATGCAGCTGCTCGGCTTGTTTTCAACCTGCCAAAGTTCTCACATACCACCCCGCTGCTGCGATCCCTCCACTGGCTTCCGGTAGCTGCACGCATCCGATTCAAAACATTGATGCTGGCCTACAAAGCCAAAAATGGACCAGCTCCCTCTTACCTCAAAGCCCTCATCATTCCTCGCACTGCACCCCGCAACCTCCGATCTACCAGCACTGCTCGACTGGTTCCACCATCTCTCAGGGTAAGAGGCAAGTATACTACAAGACTCTGCTCTGTACTGGCACCAAGGTGGTGGAATGAACTTCCCATAGAGGTCCGGACAGCTGAGTCACTGGCTATTTTCAAGCGGCGGTTGAAGACCTACTTATTCAGGAAGCACTTCAACTAGCACTTCTTTCCTTATCCTTATCCTTATCCTTATCCTTATGGGGGGTGTGGTAGCTCAGTGGTTAAAGTGTTGGGCTACTGATCGGAAGGTCATAGGTTCGAACCCCAGGTCCACCAAGCTGCCACTGCTGGGCCCCTGAGCAAGGCCCTTAACCCTCAATTGCTCAGTTGTAAGTCACTCTGGATAAGGGTGTCTGCTAAATGCCATAAATGTAATGTATTGTATTTGCATTTAAAAGAAAAAAAAAAAAACCCTTTGACACTTTTTTTTTTTCATTGTAACTTTGAACAAATGTTTTAAACTCATGGTATCTTAAGTATGTAACCTAGTGAACCAGCATTAATGTATTCAGTATTAGAGATTTAAGCACTTATGTACGTCGCTCTGGATAAGGGCGTCTGCCAAATGCTGTCAATTTAAATGTAAATGTAAATGTTATCCATATATTCAACAAATCCATCTATTTGTGAAATAACAGTTACAATACACCTATCTATCTGTTGAATAAACACCCATCCATTCATCCATGCACCAAACCATACCCATTCATGCATTCCTCCATTCATCGAATTATCAGCACCCACCCATCCATCCATCCATCCATCCATCCATCCATCCATCTATATATCTATTTGTGGGAAGAAATACATCTATGTATCAATCCATCCATGGAATCAACAACATCCGTACATCTATGGATTAAAATCCATCTATTCATGAATAACAGCGGTATCCGTCTGTCCATTCTGCCTTCTGCCTATGGATTGAACAGCATCCTTTATCTATTCATCTATCCATCTATCCGTCCATCTATCTATCCATCCATCCATCTATCCATCCATCCATCCTTTAATCCATCCACTAATCTCAATCACTCACTGACTCACTTACTGTATGTTTACAGCTACGTCCCTTAAGCTTTAAGATGATTTGATTAGACAGCACATAAATGCAGTTCATAACCGGCATGATAGTCTACCTTTGCAGAATATATCCTTTTGTAAATGTACTAACCTGTAGAAAATATATGTCATTCTCAGCTTGAGAGAGCTGCTCCAGGTGCTGTAGTTCAGCATCTCTGCTCTTCAGATCACTGATCTCCTGCTCCAGTCTTTCTAAAAATGTATTAACTTTCTTCACAGCAGCCTCCTCCTGAGCCAAGATCAGCTCCTTCACTGTACATTGCCTCATCTCAATAGAGCGAATCAGCTCTGTAAAGCTCCTTTCACTGTCCTCCACCGCCATCACTGCTGATGCCTTAAAAAGAAATAGAACACTGTATTCGCACACATATCACAAGAAAGATCAATACTACATAACAAAACCCAATTTTGAGATACGTATACAGTAGATAACTAGACCTTGAATGATTTAATGGCTTGTTTTAAACCTTGCTCCTCTTTTTCCCGGGTCTGAATCCTTTTGACTGTCTGTTTTTGCATTTTACCAAGTTTCATCTGAAAATCAAGAAAAAAAAATGCAATGTAATGAATGCTCTAGCCATTACATGCCATGTATTATGCCATTGTAGAAGAAAACAATAAAAAAAAGCATACCTTCTTCTCAGGCACCTCATCCCCAATTAAGACGACATCATGGTTTTTGTGTTTATTATTAATGCAAAGGTGACATATGCACTGCTGATCTTTGCGGCAGAAAATCTTCATTAATTTGTTGTGCTTGGGACAGATGCTGTCTTTAAGGCTTATTTTAGCTTCCACCAGCCTGTGTCTCTTCCCCATATGCATAATGTTATGCAGATCTAGATGATTTTTACAGAATGAAGCCATACAATCCAAACAGAACTGCTCTGCTTTCTGCTTCCTTTCCGTGCACACATCACACTCCACATCTGAGGCTGCGGTGTAGCTGAGATCGGCAGACTTTGCTGTCTTTTCATCCATGTTAGTAGAAAAAGAAGTTTTTGCAACAGCCAGCCTGGCTAGTTTCGTTTCTCCTGAAGCAGGAATGAACATGTGGTGTGGGTGTGGATTTCGACTTAACCTCTTAACCGCAGTAACAGACAGATCTGGTTTACTCTGTATACTCAATTGTTTCATAGCTTTTTTTCCAACACAATGGGGTTAACATTTCTAGAATCCCAAGTTTAAAGTTGAATCCTGAGCTTGGGTTACTCCACCGGGTTTCCCGTGTTCGCAAAACCCCAGCCATAGTTTGACTGATGCCATTAAATTGCCTCAAAGGGGTGTAGAGAGAATGTGGCATAGTGCCTAGTGTGTACACCACTTCATGACCTCCTTTGTCCTTATTTAGGTTTAGCGGTTTGCTTGTTTGCATAACATCTTTGGGGTTGGGGTATCTCCCTGGGCTTTGGGGGTTTCCTCCTGGTATTATAGTTTCATCTTCTTGTCCAAAGACATTCATGGTAGGCTGACTGCCATCTCTAAATTGTGTGTGTGTGTGTGTGTGTGTGTGTGTGTGTGTGTGTGTGTCTGTGTGTGTATGACTCTGGGTTGTGATCGACTGGGTCCCCATCCAGGGTGTCCCCTTCCTTGTGCCTCAAGTCTAGGCTGGCAGAGAAAATGGTTGAATGAAAAGAAGGATGGTGAATGGAGGGAAACAGCTATACTGTTCTCTCAAGACTGTGTCCGAATACACAGCATAATACATACTAAGCAATTTGCCTGAATATCAACGACACAGTGGTATAACCAAGCAATAAATTTTGTCCAACATGGTATATATGACTCCCAGTTGCTCAGTATTACACTAACAAACACTGGTTTTGATGACTCCCATGTTTAGCATTGAATTTCTTTTTTATACAGACAGTTTTTAATCTACTCTTTAAAGTGTAAAATATTTATAGAACAGTTCAGAAAAAAATTAATCTTTTTGTTTGTTTTTTCCTCACATAAAAGCTTCTTTAAAGTAAATAGTGATATTAAACCTATTTAACCCAGTAATCAACCACAAAAAGTTTATCCTAACAGAGGGACAACACATCTCACACTAAAATCCAACAGTGTTCTGTCTCATTTTATATCAGACTTGTGGATATAAAATAATTAATTTCTTTTTACTGACTGAAAATGTCTAATAAATCAATCAATTACAGTGTACTGTTAAAAGGGTTACCTGAGTGTTAGTGGACATCAGACGAAAAGACAAAACATAGCAGAAAAACAAATATAAGGGCTTGTGTCATGAGCAGGTGCCCATAAGTCAGCAATGCTAACGTGTAACTTTGCTAATTCTGTAGAACAATCTAATCATTTAATTTTAGCTATGTTCACTAAATGTTCACTCTGGTTAAAGAATAAACTAAGGTTCCATGTAGCCTGCTAATTAGCCAGCTAATCCTTGCTAGCTAAAATATTGTCAACCTTTGCTAGGGTGTAGAGAGCAAAACTTTATCTCCTGGTCTTTTCTAATCGCTTTGATTGTTAAATCTTTGTACTTAATATATTTTGTGGTCTAGCCTGTCAGAAAGGTTTAGCATGAAGTGAACAATGCTAGCACACTAGCCATAGCCCACAGTGAAAAATTACAGACACAGATATGTGTCTTTGAAGCACTCATTTTTGTGTGAGATGTTGTGTGAGAAAAAAGAAAATATTTAGAGAAACTTAACAACACTTCTCTTTAATCACTAGTTGTTTACCTAGCATGAGTTCTCAGCAACTTTAGCACTGGATAGCATTTACTTTTCTGCCAGAAAATGCAGACTCTTTCTTTATACATTCATCACTCCATCTGATAGACTGTATTTTCTTCCAGTCTCAGTGGATTTGGGATTGTTTTATTTATTTTGTTTTGTTTTCTTGAGATTTAGTTCAAAATATGAAACTTTATTGTATTTTATTATTGTAAATGCCAACCTAAAGCACTAAACTGGTTGTCCTGTAATAAGGAATGACAATCTAGGTCCACACCCTTTAAGTATCCTGTTTGTGTGGACCAGGTTGTAAAGAGGAAGTCATACACTGTGAGGCATCTGACTCATCTGACTCACTCCATCGTGTCTCAGTGTGCATCAACGTGATGTTTGCCTGCAGCAGATCATTTCATGGTCTGAGAATTTTACTGAGAATTTTAATGAGCACTACTGATTACAGCATAAAGCATATACAATTTAATTCTACTTATTTGTCAGCAAGCAGATCAAAAGAAACAAATGAAAAACAAACATAAGCACATGACCTACAGTACTCAAATGTGTAAAGAGTAACCAACAAATTTTAGTATTTTCATGACCTAAAGCATTTACAAAAATAGAAAGGGAATAAAATTTATCCTTGTGGGACACCTTTATTTCCTTAAAGTGAGGCTAAGGTGTACTTTTAACTGATCATTTATACTAAAAATTTAAAATTAGTCATAATTCTAGTCTAGAAATATGACAATTATTCAATTTAAAAGGTTCTATACTCCTTAATGGTTGGAGAGCCATAGCTGACTTCCAGATACTGTCTATATTTTATTAGGTGCAAGATACATTTAAAACCAGTGTATGAGTCAGATGAGTCAGATGCCTGACAGTTTATGACTTCCTCTTTAACAAATTATTAAAAAAATAAGACTTGGTAACAGTACATGAATAATCCCGCACTTACACCTGCATTAACATCAGATGCCTCACAGTGTATGACTTCCTTGTTAACACATTATTAAATAAATAAGACTTGGTAACAGTACATGAATAATCCCGCACTTACACCTGCATTAACACTAAATGATACTAATAATGTGAAGAGGGAAAAATACAACAATTTTTAAATTATTTATGCTTTATTTAGCTAGTAAATACCGAATATATCACTGATTCTCAGATGCCTCACAGTGTATGACTTCCTCTTTACAACCTTGTCCACACCCATTAAGTATCCTTTGTGTACACCAGGTTGTAAAGAGAAAGTCATACACTATGAGGCATCTGACTCATCATAAAAAGAGATTTTAAAAAATAAAATCTTAAAGAGAAATCATTGGCAGAGAAAGACCTTTTTGTACAAAAAAATGGTACTGTCTATATGTACTGTAAGTGTCATGGACACCATGCGTAATTCCTTCTCAGACAAACAGAGGGCATTCTTTATCATGTTTTGGTGTAGAAAAGGGAAAGGGAATAAAATTGATCCTTGTGGGACACATTTATTTACTTAAAGTAAGGCTAAGTTTTTTTTAAGCTTTTAACTGATATGCGTCAGATGAGTCAGATGCCTCACAGTGTATGGCTTCCACTTTACAACCTGGTCCATACATTTATTCATTTGGCAGACCCTATTAACATTTAAAACCTGTGTACTACAACATTTTTTTAGATTTTATTTTATGACATTTTTCTCTGCTAATGATTTCTCTTTAGGATTTTTTAAATTTCTTTTTAGGATTTATTGCTAATCTGCTACAGACATCAAAGAAAGACATCAAATCAAAAGAAGGAACTGATGAAGCAGGTAATGGTCTGGAGATTTTTTCTAAATGTCATAGATGTTCAGATGCTGTAGATTTTTGTATGTTCTTTGTTACTGTGTCAGTAGTAACAAATTTCAATAGTGTCTAGATCATAGGTCACTAACAGGCGGACCGCGGTCCGGGTCCGGACCCAGAAGCTGTCCAATACGGACCCGGACCTAGAGCCAAAACAAAAGGTTATGATTTAAAACTTAACGGGGCGCTTCTATTGTAACCGGAGCAGCTTTTGCAAACTTTATGGTAGTGGTAGTGGAAACGCACAGACCAATTGCATGCGAGTTAAGTCATCCCACGTGATACCACTCAGTCAATCATGTCTGTGCATTACTGAAGTAAACACTGTGACTCAACAGTACAAAGGGAGGGAAACAGACGAGTGAGACGGATTAAGGGAGAGAAACAGACGAGTGAGACGGAGAAAGGGAGAAGAAAGAACAAATGACGCTCTCCAAAAAAAAAAAAAAAAAAAAGTGTACAGCGAAAACATTTACTCCAGAATGGACAGACTCATTTCTGTTCACACTTCCCACTGGAGCACTAAACCAGTGTGTCTCATATGTTCAGAAATCGTGGCACTTATTAAAAGTGGTAAACAAGTAATTGTGAGCATTTCCCACCTTCTGGCAGGTGCTGGACAAAAGAAACTGCTAAAGTGAAGAAGACCCAGTAGGGTCGAAACGTTGCTTGCTTTTTAATAAACCAACAAATATGAGAGTACAGAGAGAACAGTGTTGCGGACATTACATTTTTTTTTTTTTTTTTACATTTTTGTCACTTATTAAAAGTGGTGATGTGAAACGCCATTATGAGACAAAACATAAAGGTTTTGAACAATCATTTCCACTCAAATCTGAAGACAGCTTTTCCAGGTCTGAGGGAAGTAGCCCTCTACATCCTGACCATGTTTGGCTCTACATACAACTGCAAGGCAGCTTTCTCTACAATGAACATAATCCAAACTAAATATTTTTGCAGGGTCACTAATGAGCACCTCCACATGTGTATGAGAGCGGCCCTGACTCCATTCAAGCCCGGTTTTAACCCTAACCCAAGCCAAGCTAAAGCTCAGTTCTCTCACTGAGATATAAAAGGGAAAGTTAAGCACTTTATTTAAACATGCACAATTTTCACATTTTATTTATTTTCTCTTATTTTGAAATGTAGCCCTACTTTTATTTATTTAATGAGAGAACATTATACATATATACAATCATACATATGTTCAGTTCTATGTTACGTGACAATAAATATTGTCAAAAGGTTTTTGAATTGTACTGAATTTATTTGATTTGACTGTCAGGTATTGATTGCTTGCAGATGTTGATACAACTACTAGGCTACTTAAATATATATCACACTAACTAGTTAGACATTATGATCTTCCGGACCTTTGCTTCAAGAAATTTTCTCTTACTGAACCTCTTTAAATTTTAGTTGAATAAAACTGGTCTAGATCATAAGTATGTCTGGGTGCAACACAAGCAGGACTACAAGACATTCTATTGTTTGGAGAAAATGCTGGAAATGCTGTGGTTGAGACTGATGATCGGAAATTTTAAAAAAGAAAAGAGAAGAAGAAGAAGAAGAAGAAGAAGAGGAGGAGGAAAAACATATGTGTATGTGGTATATTTCCAAATTCAGCACTAACTGTATAACACATTTATTAATATACATCATGCTAAGGAATTAATTCTGAGACTAGAGCCAAAGTGAATGTTTTGGTTAGTTTAGTTAGATTTCTAACTAAATAACGATATATATATTGTATATGATGTATAATTGTATTTTATAGACTATAATTTATTTGTGTTGTTCATGAACGTTTTGCACTTTGCATAATGTGTCAGTAGAGGGAAGTGTATGTGGTGGGAGTTCTATTCAATTAATCGGAGATAATAGTGAACTTTTCTAAGTTGCAGAGAAGAACACAGCAGAGTCCTGTGTAATATCAAACTTTTTTATTCAATACACTTGCAAGTGTGAAGTCAGTCTGTCCCGACCTAAGTCTGAACAGAGTGAGTTAGTTGGATGTTGAGGTATTGGACTATTTATACATTGAGATAGACAAAAGGTTCGTGTGTGTGTGTGTGTGTGTGTGTGTGTGTGTGTGTGTGTGTGTGTGTGTGTGTGTGTGTGTGTAGTGTAGTGTAATCCACTGTGCTTGACATCCTCTAATCTTGTCTTTGCACAAGCAGTTGACATCCTCAAATCTTGTCATTAGTCTCCGTTATTTAGACACGCCTGCAACCTGCAATGTTCTTGTTTCTTCTACTTAATGTGCAACTGGAAACAGTTCAGTTCCCCTTTGATATCTTTGCTGTTCCTATTTTCGGGTGTGTAAGTGTATTAATACAGAATGTTCAATGTTCATTTTTGTTATTCACAATATTTTCTATTACATGTATTAACTAATTATTAAATAAATAAGACTTGGTAACAGTACATGAAAAATCCCACACTTACACGTGCATTAACAGTAATTAATACTAATAATGTTGATGTTTAAGTTAGAAAACAATTAATGAATTCATGCATTAATAAACACCTTATGTACATGTTTAAAAGTTAAGGTATTCATAAATCATGTAGTAGTATACTAGTTTTAAATGTTAATAGGGTCTGCCAAATGAATAAATGTTACTCATTCATATATATATATATTAATGAGTAACATTATTAATATTATATATTAATTTCACTCTTGTGTGGAAAGGAGCAGTGCCCCTGGGTTCTAGTGCCCCAGTGTTTCACCAATTATGTACTAGAACTACAGTGGGATTTGAAGAGAAATTAAAGAAGAATGACACAGAATGTGTCGAGATGAAATTCTCCTTCTATATACAGTGGTGCCTCGAGATACGAGTTTAATTCGTTCCAGAACCGAGCTCGTAAGTCAATCGGCTCGTATCTCAAACGAATTTCTCCCATTTAAAATAACTGAATTCGATTTAATCCGTTCCGGACCTATGAAAAATCCCCAAACCATTGTAAATTATGAATAAAGATATGTTTTTAAATAACAAATAAACATGTATAATTAACAAATACATAACAAAATATGAATTAAAGAAATAGAAGAGTTATTTAGCATAATAGTCTTACCTTGGAGACAGACGAGTGCGGCTAATGAAGGTGAACGGCGAGGAGGAGGAGGGAGGAAGGGATGCAGGCACTCTAGACACGTACGTAAACGGTGCTTTTTTAGAACTTAAAACTATTTTCATAACTTTAAAACTAAAATCACACTTTCCTTATTTCAAATGAAAGAAAAAACTTAAAACAATGCACTTAACTTTAAACTTAAACTAAGCTTAACATTTACGTAAATTTAATCATCACTTGTTTTTGCCTTCTTGGCTGCACTTTTCTTTCTTTTGCGAGTGAGCGAGAGATGCTCTCGGATGATGCTCGACCCTGCGCGCCAACTAGCGGGACGCTCCGGAAACACGGCTCGTATCTCGGATTTGGGCTCGTATCTTGAACGAAAATATGGCCCGAGCTCCGTCTCATATCTCGAAAAACTCGTATGTTAGGCTGCTCGTATCTCGAGGTACCACTGTACATGCGACAAAAGTATTCACAGTGATGTTTGTATACACAGCTGCATATTGCTAATTATATCAATCAACTTTATCCCTATGTGTTAAACAACATTAACATGAATGAATAATTATGTGCTAACACATTTGAATATTGTGCTATCTGTTTTTCTATATGGATTTAACCACACAACACTTTGACTTTTTATTATTTATTTATTTCATTATTTAAAGAGTTTTCCTGCCTGAGAATCGAACCCAGGTCACTGCGGTTAAAGGTCAGGCTGCTGACACTGATTTAATATTTTACACAGTAGAAGTGCATTCTTAATGACCTTGATTTTTCTTGTTGATTTTTGAAGAAAGTGTTTTACACTGTGAAAAACTGTAGTCATCAACTGCTCTTCTGTCGGTTTCTGATAGCTCTGATTTTGTTTTTTAATGGATACTAATTTGGGATAATCTTCAGGACTTGGATTCGTTTCGGATCATACACACAGTCCTCCTCTAAACCACTGGCCACCATTCCACAGTTGGGAGGCACCCAGGCTGTGTCATAACCATGCTGATGCCATGTTGTCTGCAAGGGATGGCCCTGATAATTGATCTTCTTCACCTTTCCCACTAGTACTTTCACCTTGAGGACCGCTAGTTTCTGGTGTTTGCCATTATGTGGATATTTAGAGGCTTTATCAAAACTGCGGCTTACATAGACCCCAGGACTGAGCATGCCATCTAAAGAGCGGATGAAGCCTCCAGCATTCCACTGGAATGGCCTGGATGACAACAACGGCTGACAGCCATCGACTCATCTTTGGTTTGCTGAAGATCTTCCTCCAGCTCATTATGATATTCTTCTAATTCTCTATTTTGAAAAACAAAAAAACAAAGATTAATTGAAACATATAATTTAGGTCCCAGTATATTATTCAGAATTTATAATAACACATTATTTTATATTTTATATATTTTAATAGGTTATTCAGTCATCACATGAGGACAGGTTATAAATATTGCTATTCAAAGAGTTAATTAGAGATTTGTCACCAAAACACTTACCCAGAATAGCCAAGATGAAAGTCATCCTCCACCTCACCATCCATCTTCTCACCAGATTCCAGCATTTATTCTATCTTCTCAAGAGCCTCTGAATCTGTGAAATGAATATGTTTAGTTTGGGAATGGGGTTTGAAATGATCGTTTAGGGAATAAACTTTTGACCAGAATAATTGGTGCCAATTGATTTTACTTTATACAAAGTACTCCATTTTTATTAAGTACCACCATGATTTAGAAGATATTTACATGTTTCCCATATGACAAAATAATAACAAATTACCTCACTTATCCTGTTTACAAGTTTACACCCCCTTGGCTCTTACAACAACTTGTTTGCTACAACTTGAGTCACATAACAACTGCTGGATAGTAGTGAAATATGCAAAAGAAGATTTTTCTAAAGAACTATGGGCAGTTTAACTGTTCAAAACAACACCTGTTGATCATCCAGGTAACATGATACAGTATAAAGAATCTTGAGTGGGCTTTGCTAAAAATCATATGGGGATTTTGGCAAATAAAAATTGCACAAGTTGTTACAACATTACGTTTCAAGACTTGCTAAAAAAATATGTTTAAGTTTAAACATGCTGGTGTATCCTGGATTGAAACATATACTGAGGTTTATTTAATGCATACTGTAGTATATTAGCAATAAACTTATTTGCATTGACATATTAAAATGGTTAAGTCCACGATTAAAAATTAAGGCTTAATGCATTTGCAGAGAGAGAGAGAGAGAGAGGAGAAATTATATACTGTAAATGTCTAAAGAGAATCTAAGCTTACCTATGCCAGCTGTCGTATACCATGCGGCTGCTTCTCGTATATCATGTGGCTACTACTTATAACTATATACTATTCTTATATCATGTGGTTATATACTTATATTGCCTTTAGTCTTGGCAAATTTGTAACCTGTATCTATCGCGGAAAAAGGTTCAGTTTCTAAAGAACGCAACATGTTTGGTGAAGCTTTTCCCTTGTGTGAGGAAATGGAAGATTTGCTGTCTAATTCAACATCTGCCTAATGTTTCTATGCCTTCTCAGTATTCTGACAGTATCATTTGAGTATTAAAACAAGAAAAAAAAAGCCAAAATGAACACATGAAGCTCTAGCAGTGTTTCGCTAGGACACATGAAGCTCTAGCAGTGTTTCTCCAGACGATGTAAAGCTCTAGTAGTGTTTCTCTAGACCATGTAAAGCTCGAGTAGTGTTTCTCTAGACAATGTGAAGTTCTAGTAGTTTTTCTCTAGAACACATGAAGGTCTTGTACTGTTTCTCTAGGACATGTGAAGCTCTTGTGTTTCCCTAGACCACGTGATGCTCTAGAAGAGTTTGTCTAGACAATATGAAGCTAGTAGTTTTTCTCTAGGACATGTGAATCTCTAATAGTGTTTCTCTAGGCCATGTGAAGCTCTAGTACTTTTTCTCTAGGACATGTGAATCTCTAATAGTGTTTCTCTAGGCCATGTGAAGCTCTAGTAGTGTTTCTCTAGACCGGGTGAAGCTCTAATAGAGTTTCTCTAGGACATGTGAAGCTCTAGTACTTTTTCTCTAGGACATGTGAAGCTCTAGTAGTGCTTCTCTAGGACATGTGAAGCTCTAGTAGTGTTTCTTTAGAACATGTGAAGCTCTAAAAGTGTTTCTCTAGGACATGTGAAGCTCTTAGTAATATTTCTCTAGGATAAAAGCATTGATCTCAGAAACAAAGGTTACATGTTATTTACTTACAGTACCAACCACACTGCAAGACTTATACAGGACACTGTTGTGCTGTGCTTTGGTTAAATGTCACCAGAAAAGTACACAGGCCTGCTGATGTGTCCTAAAGATTAGATGCATACAACTGCGTCCCTTCATAGCAGCTAGCAAGCAAGCTCGACAACATTCTGTTGCAGCTCATTTTACTGGTTTTGGCCACAGCACAGTATATTGCATTGTATTTTAATATCATCTTACATTGCAAAGTAGACACAGTGTCACTCAGCTCTTATCAGCTTGTGCAATTGCATGCATGGGGCAACTTTCTCACTGTGCATTAAGCAATAATTCTTAAGCAATAATTCCTAGTCTTTATTGAGATCATCATTCATTATAATGGCAAAGTTTTCTTAGACACTTAAACAATAAAGTTTATTTTTCGGCAGTATTTTCTTCCAACTTTGTGTTATTTCACTTTAAATGTTGTGTTCATATCGCAGATATATGGTATCCATAGTTCATCTGTGTATGAACTATGGACTCTTTTATCTTTTTTCCTATGAATGCATCTCTGATTATTCAGTACTCTAGAAATTCTAAAACGTTATAAGACACCAAAAAAAAAAAAAAAAAAAACAGCAACAAAGAAGTAGAGTAGGTTTGAATGGCTATGCATGTAAACAATGAATTAATTACATAATATTTGGCAACCCAGTTTTTTGACTACTTTTTTGACTTTAGTTTTTTGACTACAAAATTTATAAACCAAGAAAATCTAATTACAAAAAAAGTCTATATATGGTTATATCCCTAAAAAGGGAGCTTGAATCCTGAGTAATTGATACTTGATAAGTGATTTAAGATTAACCAATAAAACAATTTACATTACCCTTCATCTAAGTTGTGTCAAGTTAGGAACACAGCTGGCTTTGAGAAGAGGCTCATGTGAACTGTCTTAATAAAGAAAATGGAGAAATAAATCATTAACAGTCTGTTGACAGAAACTAAATATATATAGAGAGAGACAGAGAGATGGGACACAGAAGAAGAGGCACAGAGAGCAAACAGTGGGGTGGTATTTAATTTCTTCACAGATTAATGCAGCAAAAAGGCAGGAAAAGGAGAAAAAGTAAATAGTTCCTTCCTTTAAGGGGCGTTTGGGCAGAAGTCCAGGCTCCAAACCTAGGCAGCAGGAGGGGGACGGCAGTGTAAAGGTGAAACAGTCCTCTCCAGGAGCATAGTGTAGTGTAGGCTCAGCTGGCAATTTGAAGTCCTGGATCAGCTGGATGTGTCTGTAAAAGTGTATCAAAGAGACAACAAGCATTAGTCCCATTAGGCACGCCCCCTTTTTTCTTCTGGAGGGTGAATGCTCCAGCTGCGCTCCTGATTGGCCCGTGATTTTCAAAGTTTCAGTTTCAGGTTCAATGACAAATCAGATTTTTCTTCAAAACTATTTATTGCATTGTTTGTGTTGTTTACAGTATGTATGTTTACATCAACATACAATAAATTATAAACATGACTGTTATTGTGAAAAATATATATAAAATAAGTAGTGTTTTGTAACAAAATCATTAAATAAATAATCAATTTACAGTAATTGCTCTATGTATAAAAACAACAAAACGGCTTTGGTGTGTTAGTTGCAGTGCACTATGCAACAAGCTATTGTAAACAAGCTAACATTAACTAGATAACTAATATTTTAATCGCTAATATAGCATATTCATGGAAAACTACATCGGTAATCAGCATTTTTGCCACAACTCATTTATGAATGAATCTGCATCAACTATATTAAAGAGAATCGCTTTATTTAAAGTGAATAAAATACCCTACTTAATGGAGTTCAACATTAACTGAGGCGCAGCCACACACCTGACTCGTGTGTGCAGAGTAGGTGAGATGAACTGGGAAAGCAGGCAGTGGGTCAAACCACTGTGGGGAAGGGGAGGGGGAACTCAACTGTTTCTAAATGCATTTTTTGCGTTTTTTTTTTTCTACTTACACAATTATTTAGGTATACATACATATATTTTTCACAATAGAGAGTGCGATATTTTTTAAATAATTTTTTCAGAGGGCGTAGCGCCTCGAGTGGCCATCGGCTCCCAGCTCGGTGTAGGATCTGGAACAAGAAATCTTGTAAAGAGAGAAACCACCTAGTTACCCTGGCGTTGGTGTCCTTCGCCTTGGCCATCCAGAGCAGAGGTGCATGGTCCATCACAAGGGTGAAGTGTCACCCTGCAGGGTAGTAGTATAGGTCCTCAATGGCCCACTTGACCGCCAGGGCTTCTCTTTTACTGCGGCATAGTTTTTCTCTGCGGGGGTCATCTTCCAGGAGATAAAGAGGACCGGGTGCTCTTCCCCTTCTAACTCCTGCGAAAGGACGGCTCCTAGCCCCATTTAGGACGCAGCCGTCTGTAGCGTGAAGGGGCGATCGAAATCCGAATTCTGCAGTACTGGCTGAGTGTTGAGGGCCTCCTTGAGCTGGCAGAATGCCCATTCTTTGCCGTCAGTCCAGTGCACACGGTCTGGCTGACCTTTCTTTGTTAGATCTGAAAGGGGGCAGCTAAAGAGGAGAAGTTAGGCACAAAGCGTCTGTTATAGCCCGCCAATCCAGGCAGGTACCTGTTTCTTTGAAGTGGGTCTGGGTATTCTCTCACGGCTTGGACTTTTTTCTCCTGGGGCTTTAGCAGCCCTTGATCTCATGGTGCACCAGTGCTGTACGTCCTCTACGGGACAAGGAGACATCCACAAACTGGTCCAGGAGCTCTGTGAGGTTGTGCTGCTGGGCTGGTGTGAGATCATCTCCCGTCCTTACTAGTTCATGCTCTTGGGGATCTGTATGCTTCCTGGGTGGGCCAATTGTACGTCCTTTGCAGTGCACGCTGGGCTTCTTCTAGGTGTTCCTTCATGATGGGCCCGAAGCACGAACTGTAACTGTAGCCTATTTATTAAAGATGCAGGACAACCACCTAGTAATGCATTACAATAGTCCAGTCTAGAGGTCATGAATGCATGAACTAGCTTCTCAGCATCAAATAAAGAGAGGATGTTTCTTAGCTTTGCAATATTTCTAAGGTGGAAGAAGGCTGTTTTTGTGGTATGGGCAATATGATTTTCAAAAGATAAGTTGCTGTCTAATACAACACCCAGGTCTTTCAGTGTTGAGCTACTAGTAACAGTACATCCCTCTAAATGGAAGTTAACTTGTGAGAGTTTCTGTGTACTGGTTTTTGGACCTATACGTAGTATTTCTGTCTTATCAGTGTTTAATAACAAAAAGTTACAGCTCATCCAATCTTTTATCTCTCTAAGGCACTGAGTTAATTTGGACAATTCGGCTACTTCATCTGGTTTTGATGAGATATATAACTGTGTATCGTCAGCATAACAGTGGAAATTAATCCCATGTCTTCTAATAATGTTCCCTAATGGAAGCATGTATATCAAGAAGAGCAGGGGTCCAAGGACTGATCCTTGAGGGACCCCATAATTAACTGGCAATAAGCTGGAGGATTCACCATTTAATTCTACAAAATGGTATCGATCAGACAGGTAGGATTTAAACCAACTTAAAGCCAGTCCATGAATACCTGTGTAATTTTGTAAGCGATCTAGAAGAATGTTGTGTTCTATAGTGTTGAATGCAGCATTAAGGTCAAGTAGAACTAATAGTGACATACAGTCTTGATCCAAAAGCTAAGAACAAGTCATTTGTAACTTTAACAAGTGCTGTTTCTGTGCTATGATGGGGCCTGAAACCTGACTGAAACTCTTCAAAGATATTGTTCTCCTGTAAGAAGGAGCTCAGTTGAACAGACACAACCTTTTCTAGTATTTTAGACATAAAAAGAAGATGTGAAATAGGTCTGCAATTTGATAGGTCATTAGGATCTAAATTAGGTTTCTTATATTAGGGGCCTAATAACTGCAAATTGAAGGATTTAGGGACGTAACCTGAAGATAGCGAGGAGTTAATAATATTAAGGAGAGGCTCACCAGCTTTATATAACACTTCTTTTAGTAATTTTGTTGGGATGGGGTCTAGTGAACAAGTTGTTGATTTAGCTGTAGTAATAAGCTTATATAACTTTTCCTGTCCTGTATTTGTAAAGCACTGTAGCTGTGAGTGTAGCACTTTAGGTGAGACTGAGTCACAAGTTGCTCTCACATGTTGAACATCACCAATTTTGTTCCTGATGCTTTTAATTTTATCAGTAAAGAATCTCATTAAATCCTCACAACTGAACTGTAATGAAATAGTGTGTTCACATTTCTGGTTTCTTGTTAATCTAGCCACTGTGCTAAATAAAAACCTGGGGTTGTTCTGGTTATTTTCTATGAGTTTGCTCAGGTGCTCAGCCCTAGCAGCTTTTAGAGCCTGTCTATAGTTGGACATACTGTCCTAATATGTAATTCTAAAAACCTCTAATTTAGTTTTTCTCCATTTTCACTTGAGGTTACAGGTTTCTCTCTTGAGGTTGTGAGTAGTTGTGAGGGGGCAGTCGTGGCCTAATGGTTAGAGAGTCTGACTTGTAACCCGAATTTTGTGTGTTCATTGCTGTGTGTGTGCACTTTGGATGGGTTAAATGCAGAAAACAAATTCTGAGTATGGGTCACCGTACTTAGTCGTATGTCACTTCACTTCACTTCACTTCACTTCACTTCACTGAGTATGGCTATTATACCAAGGTGCAGGTGTTTTGTCTCTGACTTTCTTTAGTCTTATTGGGGCAACAGTGTCTAATGCGCTAGTGAATGTAGCACCTATGCTGTTAGTCATTACATCTAGATCGTTTGTGTTTGAGGGTACAGTAAGAAGTCCAGACAGATCAGGCAGGTTATTTGTGAATCTGTCTTTAGTAGAGGCACAGAGACGGGATTAGAGCAAACAGTGAGCAGGTATAGTTGGATGAATGGAAGGATAGTGAATGGAGGGAAACAGCTGTACTGTTCTCTCAAGACTGTGACCAAATACACAGCATAATACAGTACATACTAAGCAATTTGCCTGAATGTCAACGACACAGTGGTATAAACAAGCAATAAATGTTGTCCAATATGGTATATATGACTCCCAGTTGATCAGTATTACACTAACAAACACTGGTTTTGATGGCTCCCATGTTTATCATTGAATTTCTTTTTCATACACACAGTTTTTATTACAGTTTTTTCTTACTCTTTAAAGGGTAAAATATTCATAGAACAGTTCCAAGAAAATAAATCTTTTTGTTTTCTTCTCACACAAATGTTTAAATAGTGATATTAAACCCATTTAACCCAGTAATCTTCAACCATGAAAAGTTTATCCTAACAGAGGGAATAACATGCCTCACTGGCTCATTTTATATCAGACTTGTGGATATAAAATAATTAATTTCTTTATACTGACTGAAAGTGTCTAATAAATCGATCAATTACAGTGTACTGTTAAAAAGGTTACTTGCGTGTTAGTGGACATCAGACAAAAAGACAAAACAAAGTAGAAAAACAAATATAAGGGCTTGTGTCATGAGCAGGTGCCCATAAGTCTGCAATGCTAACGTGTAACTTTGCTAATTCTGTAAAATGACAAAGACCAAATAAGCTCCAGAACAATCTAATCACTTAATTTTAGCTAAGTTCACTAAATGTTCACTCTGGTTAAAGAATAAACTAAGGTTCCATGTATCTTTGCCAGCTGCTAACTGCTTGGCCAGCTAATCCTTGCTAGCTAAAATATTGTCAACCTTTGCTAGGGTGTAGAGAGCAAACTTTATCTCCTGGTCTTTTATGATTGTTTTGATTGTTAAATCTTTGTACTCAATATATTTTGTGATCTAGCCTGTCAGAAAAGTTGCTAGCACACTAGCCATAGCCCACAGTGAAAAATTACAGACACAGATATGTGTCTTTGAAGCACTCGTTTTTGTGTGAGATGTGTGAGAAAAAGCAAATATTTAGAAAAACCAGGGATTCAAAACCAGTATACTACAACATGATTTTTATTTTATTTTATGACAGAGGTGACAAATTCATGAATACCTTAACTAATAAAATATAGACAGTATCTGGAATCAAAGTAGGAATTGGACCAGACAAGAACATGGAAACATAATAAAGAATGCCCTCTGTTCGTCTGGGGAGGAACTGCGCATGGCGTCCATGACACTTAAATAGATAGTACCTTTTTTTGTACAAAAAGGTTTTTCTCTGCTAATGATTTCTCTTTAGGATTTTTTAAATTTCTTTTTAGGATTTATAGCTAATCTGCTATAGACATCAAAGAAAGACATCAAATCAAAAGAAGGAACTGATGAAACAGGTAAAGGTATTACATTTTTGGAAATGGTCTGGAGATTTTTTCTAAATGTCATAGATGTTCAGATGCTGTAGATTTTTGTATGTTCTTTGTTACTGTGTCAGTAGTAACACATTTCAGTAGTGTCTAGATCACAAGTATGTCTGGGTGCAACGCAAGTCGAGAGATTCTATTGTTTGGAGAAAATGCTGGAAATGCTGTGGTTGTGACTGATGATGGGAAATTTTACATAAAAAAAGAGAAGAAGAAGAAGAGGAGAAGGAGGAGGAGGACAAACATACCTGTATGTGATATATTTCTAAATACAGCACTAACTCTCCATCACTGTCCAAGGTTGCATGCTAAGGAATTACTACTAGAGTCAAAGTGAATGTTTTGGTTAGTTTAGTTAGATTTCTAATTCAATATATAGTCTATAAATTGTCTTTTAATACACTATAGAAGACTACAGAATTTATTTGTGTTGTTTGTGAACGTATTGCACTTTGCATAACATGTCAGTGGAGGTAAGTGTATTAACACATTAAGTGTATTAACACATTATTAAATAAATAAAACTTGGTAACAGAACATGAATAATCCTGCACTTACACCTGCATTAACAGTAATTAATACTAATAATGTTGATGCTCAAATAAAAAACTATTAATGAATTCATGCATTAATAACACCTTAAGTACATGTTTATGATATTCATGAAAAATGTAGTTGTAAACTAAATCAAACCTACTCTAAAAATATAAAATAGAAATCATGTTGTAGTACACTGGTTTTAAATGTTAATAGTGTCTGCCAAATGAATAAATGCTACTATATTAATTTCACTCTTGTGTGGAAAGGAGCAGTGCCCCTGGGTTCTAGTGCCCCAGTGTTTCACCAATTATGTACTAGAACTACAGTGGGATTTGAAGAGAAATTAAAGAATGACACAGAATGTGTCGAGATAAAATTCTCCTTCTATATACATTCGACAAAAATATTCACATTGATGTTTGTATACACAACTGCATGTTGCAAACTATATCAATCAACTTTATCCCTACTGTATGTGTTAAACAACATTAACATGAATGAATAATTATGTGCTAACACATTTTAATATTGTGCTGTCTGTTTTTCTACAGTATATGGATTTAACCACACAACACTTTGACTTTTTATTGTTTATTTATTTCATTATTTAAAGAGTTTTCCTGCCTGAGAATCGAACCCAGGTCACTGCGATTAAAGCTCAGGCTGCTGACACTGATTTAATATTTTACACAGTAGAAGTGCATTCTTAATGACCTTGATTTTTCTTGTTGATTTTTTAAGAAAGTGTTTTACAGAGTGAAAAACTGTAGTCATCAACTGCTCTTCTGTCGGTTTCTGATAGCTCTGATTTTGTTTTTTAATGGATATTAATTTGGGATAATCTGCAGGACTTGGATTCGATTCGGATCATACACACAGTCCTCCTCTAAACCACTGGCCACCATTCCACAGTTGGGAGGCACCCAGGCTGTGTCATAACCATGCTGATGCCATGTTGTCTGCAAGGGATGGCCCTGATAATCGATCCTCTTCACCTTTCCCACTCGTACGTTCACCTTGAGGACCGCTAGCTTCTGTTGTCTGCCATTCAGTGGATATTTAGAGGCTTTATCAAAACTGCGGCTTACATAGACCCCAGGACCGAGCATGCCATTTAAAGAGGGGATGAAGCCTCCAGCTTTGATCTTCACAGCATTAGCCCATGTAGTGCCATGATACATAATGAAAAACCTGTGACCGGGATAGCGTGGACGATAACCACGGCAGTCAGCCATCAGCTCATTTTTGGGTTGCTGAAGATTTTCCTCCAACTCATTATGATATTCTTCTAATTCTCTATTTTGAAGAAAAAAAACATTATTCTCATTATTTTATATTTTATATATTTTAATCGGGTATTCAGTCATCACATGAGGACAGGTTATAAATATTGCTATTCAAAGAGTTAATTTGAGATTTGTCACCAAAACACTTACCCAGAGTAGCCAAGATGAAAGTCATCCTCCATTTCACCATCCATCTTCTCATCAGATTCCAGCATTTATTCTATCTTCTCAAGAGCCTCTGAATCTGTGAAATGAACAAGGCTTTTCATTTTGCTACTGTCATTTAGAAGCTATTTATTTGGGGAATGGGGTTTGAAATGATTGTTTAGGGAATAAACTTTTGATCAGAATAATTGTTGCCAATTGATTTTACTTTAAATAAAGTACTCCATTTTTATTTACTTCATTTACTTACGTGTTTCCCATATGACAAAATAATAACACATTACCTCACTTATCCTGTTTAAAGGTTTACACCCCCTTGGCTCTTGGAACAACTTGTTTGCAACAACTTGAGTCACATAACGACTGCTGGATCAGAGTCAAATATGCAGAGGAGGAATTTTCTAAAGAACTATAGGCAATTTAAATGTTCAACACAACAGCTGTTGATCATCCAGGTAGCATGATACAGTATAAAGAATCTTGAGTGGGCTTTGCTAAAAATCATATGGGGATTTTGGCAAATAAAAATTGCACAAGTTGTTACAAATGCATGACGTTTCAAGACTTGCTAAAAAACATGTTTAAGTTTAAACATGCTGGTGTATCCTGGATTGAAACATATACTGAGGATTATTTAAAGCATACTGTAGGAAACTTATTTGCATTGACATATTAAAATGGTTGAGTCCATGATTAAAGATTAAGGCTTAATTTATTTGAGAGAGAGATCGAGAGAGAGAGAGAGAGAGAGAGAGAGAGAGAGAGAGAGAGAGAGAGAGAGAGAGAGAGAGAGAGAGAGAAGAGAAATTATATACTGTAAATGTCTATAGAGAATCTAACCTTACCTGTGCCAGCTTCACACCTCTTGTTTGAGTCTCTTGTATATCATGTGGCTTCTACTTATAAAACAACGCACATGATGACTCAGCAGTCCCGCATTCTTTGCAAGTTTGTAACCTGTATCCATCCACGAAAAAAGCTTCAGTTTCTAAAGAACGCTATATATATGGTGAAGCTTTTCCCTTGTGTGAGGACATGGAAGATTTGCTGTCTAATTCAACATCTGCCTAATGTTTCTATGCCTTCTCAGTATTCTGACAAAGAATCATTTGAGTAATAAAACAGAAAAAAGCCAAAATGAGCACATGAAGCTCTAGCAGTGTTTCGCTAGGATACACGAAGCTCTAGCAGTGTTTCTCCAGACGATGTGAAGCTCTAGTAGTGTTTCTCCAAACGATGTGAAGCTCTAGTAGTGTTTCTCTAGGACATGTGAAGCTCTAGAAGAGTTTGTCTAGACCATGTGAAGCTCTAGAAGAGTTTGTCTAGACCATGTGAAGCTCTTGTAGTGTTTGTTTAGACCATATGAAGCTCTAGTAGCATTTCTCTACACGATGTGAAGTTCTAGTAGTTTTTCTCTAGGACATGTGATTCTCTAATAGAGTTTCTCTAGGACATGTGAGGCTCTTGTAGTGTTTCCCTAGACCATGTGAAGCTCTAGAAGAGTTTGTCTAGACCATGTGAAGCTCTTGTAGTGTTTGTTTAGACCATATGAAGCTCTAGTAGCATTTCTCTACACGATGTGAAGTTCTAGTAGTTTTTCTCTAGGACATGTGATTCTCTAATAGAGTTTCTCTAGGCCATGTGAAGCTCTAGTAATGTTTCTCTAGACCGGGTGAAGCTGTAATAGTGTTTCTCTAGGACATGTGAAGCTATAGTACTTTTTCTCTAGGACATGTGAAGCTCGAGTAGTGCTTCTCCAGGACATGTGAAGCTCTAGTAGTGTTTCTTTAGAACATGTGAAGCTCCTAGAGTATTTCTCTAGGATACAAGCATTGATCTCAGAAACAAAGGTTACATGTTATTTACTTATCACACTGCAAGACTTATACAGGGTTATTGTTAGGGTTAGGGTTAGGGCACAACACTGTTGTGCTGTGCTTTGGTTAAATGTCACCAGAAAAGTACACAGGCCTGCTGACGTGTCCTAAAGATTAGATGCATACAACTGCGTCCCTTCATAGCAGCTAGCAAGCAAGCTCAACAACATTCTGTTGCAGCTCATTTTACTGGTTTTGGCCACAGCACAGTATATTGCATTGTATTTTAATATCATCTTACATTGCAAAGTAGACACAGTGTCACTCAGCTCTTATCAGCTTGTGCAATTGCATGCATGGGGCAACTTTCTCAATGTGCATTAAGCCGTACTTAAGTAATAATTCCGAGTCTTTGTTGAGATCATCGTTCATTCTAATGGCTAAGCTTCCTTAGAAACTTAAACAATAAAGTTTATTTTTCGGCTGTTTTTGTCTTTCGGCTTAATCTCTGATTAATCAGTACTCTAGTAATTCTAAAACATAATAAGACACCAAAAAAAAAAAAAACAAAGAAGTAGAGTAGGTTTGAAAGGCTATGCATGTAAACAATTAATTAATTACATAATATTTGGCAACCCAGTTTATTGACCACTTTTTTTTTACTTTTGTCTTTTGACTACAAAATTTATAAACCAAGAAAATCTAATTACAAAAAAGCCTATATATGGTTATATCCCTAAAAAGGGAGCTTGAATCCTGAGTAATTGAATCTTAAAGTGAATCTTAAAGTGATTTAAGATTAACCAATAAAACAATTTACATTACCCTTCATCCAAGTTGTGTCAAGTTAGGAACACAGCTGGCTTTTGGAAGAGGCTCATGTGAAATGTCTTAATAAGGAAAATGGAGAAAAAAATCATTAACAGTCTGTTGACAGAAACTAAATACATACAGTATAGAGAGAGAGACTTAGAGAGATGGGACACAGAAGAAGAGGCACAGAGTCGGGATTAGAGCAAACAGTGGGGTGGTATTTAATTTCTTCACAGATTAATGCAGCAAAAAGTCAGGGAAAGGAGAAAAAGTAAATAGTTCCTTCCTTTAAGGGGCGTTTGGGCAGAAGTCCAGGCTCCAAACCTATGTTGGCAGCAGGAGGGGGACGGCAGTGTAAAGGTGAAACAGTCCTCTCCAGGAGCGTAGTGTAGTGTAGGCTCAGCCGGCAATCTGAAGTCCTGGATCAGCTGGATGTGTCTGTAAATGTGTATCAAAGAGACAACAAGCATTAGTCCCGTTAGGCACGCCCCCTTTTTCCCTCTCTAGCAGCTGAGCTTTGCTTCCTGCTGTGCTTTCCTTCTGGAGGGTGAATTCTCCAGCTGCGCTCCTGATTCGCCCATGCTTTTCAGTGGGAGTTTTGGCCACCCCACCTCGCTCTCACTCCCTGCAGGCTGGCCATGGTTCTGAAGTTAGGGATCTGGCATTTAGCGCCATTTACAGTGGCAAAGAGCATTTTTTTCCTCCATGAATTTGCGGTGGTGCATGTGAAATACCCCCACCCTGCTCTTAGCCCTGCCTGATAGCAGTCATCCCCAGAGGCATGGGTGTAAATTTCATTTAACAGTAGGGGGGAGACAATAAATATAAAATTTCTCATGAGCAATTTTTGAAGGGGGACACAAAAAATACAGTCAAATTGTACTTATAAAGATATTACTGTAGCATGGAGACTGCGTAATTATGGTTATTTTCAAAGTTTTTCAATGGCAAAGCAGATTTTTCTTCAAAACTATTTATTGCATTGTTTGTGTTGTTTACAGTTAAGCCATCAACATACAATAAAATATAAACATGACTGTTATTGTGAAAAATATATATAAAATAAGCAATGTTTTGTACAAAATCATTAATTAATTAATCAACAAGCTATTGTAAACAAGCTAACATTAAATAGATAAGTAATATTTTAATCGCTAATATAGCAGATTCATGGAAAATTACATCGGTAATCAGCATTTTTGCCACAACTCATTTATGGATGAGTCTGCATCAACTACATTAAAGAGAATCGCTTTATGTAAAGTGAATAATATCCTCTACTTAATGGAGTTCAACATTAACTGAACCGCAGCCACACACCTGACTCGTGTGTGCAGAGTAGGTGAGATGAACTGGGAAAGCAGGCAGTGGGTCAAACCACTGTGAGGAAGGGGAGGGGGAACTCAACTGGTTCTAAATGCATTTTTTGCATTTGTTTTTTTTTCTACTTACACAATTATTTAGGTATACATAAATATATTTTTGACAATAGAGAGTGCGATATTTTTTAAATAATTTTTGGGGCGTGACAATCCTCGGAATTTAGGCCCATGGCCAGAGGGCGTAGCGCCTCGAGTGGCCATCGGCGTTTCTGTGCCGGCTCCCGGCTCGGTGTAGGACCTGGAACGAGAAATCCTGTAAAGAGAGAAACCACCTAGTTACCCTGCCGTTGGTATCCTTCGCCTTGGTTATCCAGAGCAGAGGTGCATGGTCCATCACAAGGGTGAGGTGTTGCCCTGCCAGGTACTAGCAGAGGTCCTTAACGGCCCACTTGACCATGGCTTCTCTTTCACTGCGGCATAGTTTTTCTCTGCGGGGGTCAGCTTCCGGGAGATAAAGAGGACCGGGTGCTCTTCCCCTTCTAACCCCTGCGAAAGGACGGCTCCTAGCCCCATTTAGGACGCAGCCGTCTGTAGCGTGAAGGGGCGATCAAAATTCGGATTCTGCAGTAGTGACTGGGTGGTGAGGGCCTCCTTGAGCTGGCAGAATGCCTGTTCTGTGCCGTCTGTCCAGTGCACACGGTCTGGCTGACCTTTCTTTGTTAGATCTGAAAGGGGGCAGCTAAGGAGGAGAAGTTAGGCACAAAGCATCTGTTATAGCCCACCAATCCCTGTTTCTTTGAAGTGGGTCAGGGTATTCTCTCACGGCTTGGACTTTTTTCTCCTGGGGCTTTAGCAGCCCTTGATCTCATGGTTCACCAGCGCTGTTTGTTCTGGACCAGTCTGGTCCAGGAACTCTGTGAGGTTGTGCTGCTGGGCTGGTGTGAGATCATCTCCCCTCCTTACTAGTTCATGCTCTTGGGCATCTGAGTGGAGAGAGGCAAATGCAGACACCACAGCCGGTGGGTGAATCCATTTTTTCAAAATGTTGATGTGATATAATTTGGTGTCTGCGCACTTACCTGGCTGTTGCAACGACGTCCTCAGGTGTTTGACCTGCAACAGCCGACACAGATCCATCATTAATTTTGACATGAATGGCGTACCTTGGTCGCAGAGGATGTCCTTGGGGATCCTGGCTCTGCTGAAGAGCAGGAGCAGCTCTCTGGCCACATAGCCTCTCTGGGCTACTTGGAGCAGGAGCAGAGTATGCTGGCTTGGATTCTCCTCTCCTGTCTGTGTGGAAGTAGTGAAGCCCATTCCTCACCTGGAAGTATGACGGTGGGAGCGGCCGGGCGGGAGCGGTGTTTACTCCGTCTCCCATACCCTTTTGGATGCTTGTTGTTGTCTGGGCTGGGGGTGGCGGGGGCTGGCCTGGAAGTTTCTTCGAGCCTCCTGGCCAATTTCTAGAGTGGCCTTGGCGTGTTCCAGGTTGCTCAGGAAGTCTTTGGGGTTCTCCGGGCCCTTCAGCCCTACCGCCTTCCGTTCCTCAGCTGGTAGTGACCGTAGGGACTGGCACATGGCAACTATCTCCAAAGCTCCAGTCACTCTTGGCCAACTCCTGGGTCACCTCGTGCTGATGGAGGCTGGCCTGAATAAGATGCTGTGGCACCTGCCCCACAGAGGGCTCAGGAACTGCTTCCGTGTCCGATTCCCGCATTCTCCACCAGTGTAGGGCTCTTAGAGATCTGCTCAGTATCACACTAACAAACACTGGTTTTGATGGCTCCCATGTTTAGCATTGAATTTCTTTTTCATACACACAGTATTTATCTACTCTTTAAAGGGTAAAATATTCATAGAAGAGTTCAGAGAAAATAAATCTTTTTGGATTTTTTCTCACAAAAATGCTTCTGCATAGTAAATAGTGATATTAAACCCATTTAACCAAGTAATCTAAAACCACGAAAAGTTTATCCTAACAGAGGGAAAAACATGTCTCACTGGCTCATTTTATATCAGACTTGTGGGTATAAAAAAGGTTACTTGCGTGTTAGTGGACATCAGACAAAAAGACAAAACATAGCAGATAAACAAATATAAGGGCTTGTGTCATGAGCAGGTGCCCATACAGTAAGTCCAAAATAAACTAAGGTTCCATGTATCTTTGCCAGCTGCTAACTGCTTAGCCAGCTAATCCTTGCTAGCTAAAATATTGTCAACCTTTGCTAGGGTGTAGAGAGCAAACTTTATCTCCTGGTCTTTTATGATTGTTTTGATTGTTAAATCTTTGTACTCAATATATTTTGTGATCTAGCCTGTCAGAAAAGTTGCTAGCACACTAGCCATAGCCCACAGTGAAAAATTACAGACACAGATATACTGTAAGTGTCTTTGAAGCACTCGTTTTTGTGTGAGATGTTGTGATGTTGAGAAAAAGCAAATATTTAGAGAAACTTAACAACGCTTCTATTTATTCACTAGTTGTGTAGCTAGCATGAGTTCTCAACAACTTTACAGCTGGATAGCATTTACTGTTCTGCCAGAAAATGCAGACTGTTTCTTTATACTTTCATCACTCCACTCTCACAACTGATTGGCTGCATTTTCTGCCAGTCTCAGTGGATTTGGGATTGTTGTTTGTTTTTTTGTTTTCTTTTGTTTTCTTTTCTTTTTACAAGGATTCTTGAGATTTAGTTATGAAACTTTATTGTATTTTAACATACCTAAACCACTGAACTGGTTCTGCTGTAATAAGGAATGATAATCTTTGTCCATACCCTTTAAGTATCCTGTACGGTTGTAAAGAGGATGTAATACATTGCAGGGCTCTCAAGTTTTGAAGACAGACAAGCGTGACATGTTTGCCTGCAGTGGATCATTTCATGGTCTGAATTTTACTGAGAATTTTAATGAGCATTTTTTCGGGTTTGTCTCGGGTCGGGTCTTTCTTAAAAAATGTCTTGTAATTGACAGGAGAATTAACATTCAAAACCAGTGTACTACAACATGATTTTTATTTTATTTTTTGACAGAGTAGGTTCGATTTAGTTTACAACTACAAATTCATGAATACCTTAACTCAGTGGTCCCCAACCTTTTTTTCACCGCGGACCGGTCAATGTTTGATCATTTTACCGCGGCCCGCTGGGGGTGGTGGGTGGGTGTTGGTGGCCATACAATTAAATTAAAATTAATAATTTTAATTTAATTGTATTTAAATATGCCTTTTTAACTCACTACAATGCTAAATCAACGAGAACCCTTGTTTCTTTGCATCTAGACGGTTCAATCTGGGGTAACAGGAGAAAGTGACACCCGAAGTGTGTTGCTTATGTCCAGTTTATTCCGTGATTTTGTTTTGGTTGCCGTCACTGCAGAAAACCCCGCTTCACACAGATACTGTAGCAAGTCGGAAATGGCGATAAGGATTTAAGTGCTGTTGTGGCAATCTCAGGGTATTCCGCCATGACTTTAATCCAGAACACCGGCAGAGTTTCTAACTTTCTAACGACGTCTGTTTCGTTCTCATTTTTGCTAATTTGTGGGTTAAATTTGAGCAAACACAATATACACGTACACCAAGCACAAACATGACAAAGTACCGGTGAACAGAGAGAAGAGCGATACACACCTTCTCTCTCCACCAAAGCTACAACACCACTGCCGCTTGCAGCCGCTTATGGAATAAAAACACTGTCAATAATAATCGTACGTAATTCAAAGCATTTGGGTGCAAATTTTAATTTTGCGGGGTTGAATCCCAAAACCTACGGCCACGACAGTTTACAGATACGAGATTTTGCGTGTTTGTTCAAATAAACTCCAAAATGTACGACTATGACAGTTTACACACACAACGCTTGTTTTCACAACACCTCTTTTTCACACACGAAAACAGTCTGCGAAACAACTGTCAAAAATACGTCATCACGTTCACAGGCATTACTATCCGAGGGAAGATGAATCGATTCCACATAGTGCGCGTGCGCCCCGCCCTCTTTTAAACCACTGGCGCCGAAATGGCGGATCAGCAGCCAAGCGCTCACTCATCGTCTCAGGTAAGTTGGTTTTTCCTTCCAAATTCGGACATGTTTAGGGGTTAGTTATCACTAATAACAGAGAGGAGTAATATTACAGATATAGGTTAACTATAGTAAGATTAGCTCTCATAGTAAGGTTACATTAGGTGCTTAAAGAATACAGTACTTCCTTTGTACGTACTCTCAGCACAAGCAGGACGAATGGAGCAAGTACCTGATCTGGGCCGAATATGCCCAGAATTCCCTAATTAAACCCGCCACCGGCCCGACGCTGTTTAGGAGGTCATCACTGCAGTCTGTAGCGTGATGAGATAGGCCTACATAAAAGACACACACACACACCTCACACCTAGCCATTTCCTGCTGCACTGACTGCCCATTTGACTTGGACCTTCTTTCTTGTGCTGACTGTCCACTGATATTGGACTGGTTCCCCATTTTCTGATGTCCAACACTTAAGGTGTTGGTCAACATCAACACCAGATTCTGGGCTGAGTGCAAGATGTCACCTAATGGAACCTGATAAACAATAAAATTTGACTTTAACAATTAAGCAGTGAACACATATTGCATGACCTGTGTATTCCAGTGCATGTACACAGCTGTTAGTAAGTTAACACTTAAAATTGCTAATTCTTTTATGTAGGCCTATCTCATCACGCTACAGACTGCAGTGATGACCTCCTAAACAGCTGTATTCTTTAAGCACCTAATGTAACCTTACTCTGAGAGCTAATCTTACTTACTATAGTTAACCTATATCTGTAATATTACTCCTCTCTGTTATTAGTGATAACTAGCCCTTAAACATGTCCGAATTTGGAAGGAATTACCAACTTAACTGAGACGATGAGCAGTGTTGTAATGTAACGGAGTAAAAATACTTTGTTACTGTACTTAAGTAGAAATGTCACGTATCTGTACTTTACTTCGCTATTTAAATTTATGTCAACTTTCACTTTTACTCCACTACATTTCCTAGGTAAAATGTATACTTTTACTCCGTTATATTTCCACTAAGCATCTTCGTTACTACAAAATAAAATCAGAAGAAATGTGTGTGACTGTAATAAGGGAGGTTTGGTGAATCACTGCTCCTAGATTGCATTACCCTCCGCACGCTGTACGGAGAAGCACAGGTACGCGCAGTCAGAGCTGGAGGCGTTTATCTATAACGTTAATCGGAAAGCTGCAAATACAGCAACCAAAAGCAGTGAAATTTCACTATTCTTATTACCAGAGTTGTAGCACAAACAAAATATTAATGCAAACAATCCATACAATACTAAATAAAAATAATATTTATAATAATATAATAACAAAAATAATATTTTTGATTTGGTCTTTGTGAATATTAGTTTATTAATGACTGCATTGGACACACTGTTTGTAGAGAATGCACACACACATGAACTGATCTGATTCTAGACTGGCATCATTACATCATGCATAAAGTTTTGGTGTCCACTTTTGCCATTTAATAATACCATAACTTTTGGCTTACTATTTAGTCATATAATATATAATATAAAACTCTTCTTGTTTTAAATTCTCACTGAGGGCTAAAACCCCTAAGGATGAAACCCTATAACTGCCCCTGCTCTTATGCCTACCGAAAATCACTGAAATTTTACTTTACTTCAAATACTTAAGTACATTAAATATCAGAAAATGAATTTTGATACTTAAGTACAGTAAATATCAGATACTTTAAGACTTTTACTTGAGTAGTATTCTAAAAGGTGACTTTCACTTCCACCAAAGTCTTTTTCTAGTATGATACTTGTACTTTTACTCAAGTAATGCTTTCTACTACTTTATACAACACTGACGATGAGTGAGCGCTTGGCTGCTGATCCGCCATTTCGGGGCCAGTGGTTTAAAAGAGGGCGGGGCGCATGCGCACTTCTTGGAATCGATTCATCTTCCCTCGGATAGTAATGCCTGTGAACGTGATGACGTATTTTTGACAGTTGTTTTGCAGACTGTTTTCGTGTGTAAAAAAGAGGTGTTGTGAAAACAGGCGTTGTGTGTGTAAACTGTCATAGTTGTACATTTTGGAGTTGTATTTGAACAAACACACAAAATCTCGTATCTGTAAACTGTCATGGCCGTAGATTTTGGGATCCAAGTGCGCAAAATTAAAATTTACACACAAATGCTTTGAATTACGTACGATTATTATTGACAGTGTTTTTATTCCATACCGCTCAGCTCCAGACGTCACCTAAACCCGGCCTGATAGCATGATATTTTGCACATGCGCGGTATTGGTGCGGCTGTAGGTGACGTCACTCAGCTCCCGGTTAACCTCTCGTCCATGGAAAGTCGCACAAACCCGAGAGAAATACACCACAGTAAATAAAATGGAAATAATTTAATGTTTTTTGGGCGGCCCGGTACCATTTGGTCCACGGACCGGCCTGGGGGTTGGGGACCACTGCCTTAACTAATAAAATATAGACAGTATCTGGAATCAAAGCAGGAATTGGATTGTTTTACACTTTTTGTGAAAAAAGGTAGACTAATGGTAGTTTTTTTGGCTGGCAGATTCATTTATTTATCACGTTACAGCGTACATTACAATCGTCATTTCAGTTCTTCCTGATATGTTGCAAATGGCTAATAGATCAACAAAAAATGGATTTATGTAGCACCCTTGGAGAGCAATAAACCTTTTCTATTAAAACGGTTCTAAAATTCAAAGAATACCTAAGGGGAAATCAGTGCCATTGCTTTTTGGAATTGTATTTGTATGTCGATAATGGTGCGAGATGATCTGAAATGATCAAAGTGTTGATTAAATTTGTGAAATAAAATGGTTCAAATTGAAATGATCTAAACACTTTCATAAGGACTGCAGAATACTGTTCTGGGTTTGGGCTGAAAAAAATTTGAAGGAGATGGACAGTAGTTATCAACTGATCTGTCGTTTTTAATGGATACTAATTTGGGATAATCTGCAGGACTTGGATTCGATTTGGATCATACACACAGTCCTCCTCTAAACCACTGGCCACCATTCCACAGTTGGGAGGCACCCAGGCTGTGTCATAACCATGCTGATGCCATGTTGTCTGCAAGGGATGGCCCTGATAATCGATCCTCTTCACCTTTCCCACTCGTACGTTCACCTTGAGGACCGCTAGCTTCTGTTGTCTGCCATTCCGTGGATATTTAGAGGCTTTCTCAAAACTGCGGCTTAAATAGACCCCAGGACCGAGCATGCCATTTAAAGAGGGGATGAAGCCTCCAGCTTTGATCTTCACAGCATTAGCCCATGTAGTGCCATGATACATAATGAAAAACCTGTGACCGGGATAGCGTGGACGATAACAACGGCAGTCAGCCATCAGCTCATCTTCGGGTTTCTGAAGACCTTCCTCCAACTCATTATGATATTCTTCTAATTCTCTATTAAAAGAAAAATATTGGGCTAATTAAATTAAATATTAATTGAAACATATAATTTAGGTCACAGTATTTTATTCAGAATAACACATTTTTTCATATTTTATATATTTTAATTGGTTATTCAGTCATCACATGAGGACAGGTTATAAATATTGCTATTCAAAGAGTTAATTAGAGATTTGTCACCAAAACACTTACCCAGAATAGCCAAGATGAAAGTCATCCTCCACCTCAGCATCCATCTTCTCATCAGATTCCAGCATTTATTCTATCTTCTCAAGAGCCTCTGAATCTGTGAAATGAACATGGCTTGTCATTTTGCTACTGTCATTTAGAAGCTATTTAGTTTGGGAATAAGGTTTGAAATGATCGTTTAGGGAATAAACTTTTGACCAGAATATTTGGTGCCAATTGATATTACTTTAACCTCCTAAGACCCGAGCTTTGGTTTGGCTTGCATTTTAGATGCAATGTGATGTCCACGTATGTGAACACCAGATTGTAGCAGGTTAAACAAAGTACTCCATTTTTATTCAGTACCACCATGATTTAGAAGATATTTACATGTTCCCAATATGACAAAATAATAAAAAATTACCTCACTTATTCTGTTTAAAAGTTTACACCCCCATTGGCTCTTAGTGCTGTAATCATGTTGCCTTCTTGCTCAGCGGTCCATGTTTGCAACAACTTCACATATTTACTGCTGGATAGGAGTCAAATATGCAGAAGAATATTTTTCTAAAGAACTATGGGCAGTTTAACTGTTCAAAACAACAGCTGTTGATCATCCAGGTAACATGATACAGTATAAAGAATCTTGAGTGGGCTTTGCTAAAAATCATATGGGGACTTGCTAAAAAACATGTTTAAGTTTAAACATGCTGGTGTATCCTGGATTGAAACATATACTGAGGTTTATTTAATGCATACTGTAGTATATTAGCAATAAATTTATTTGCATTGACATATTAAAATGGTTAAGTCCACGATTAAAAATTAAGGCTTAATGCATTTGCAGAGAGAGAGAGAGAGAGAGAGAGAGAGAGAGAGAGAGAGAGAGAGAGAGAGAGAGAGAGAGAGAGAAACTATATAAATGTCTTAAAGAATCTAACCTTACCTGTGTCAGCTTCACACCTCTCTTTTGATTCTCTCGTATATCATGTGGCTACTACTTATAAAACAACGCACATGATGACTCAGCAGTACCGCCTTTAGTCTTGGCAAGTTTGTAACCTGTATCCATCCAGGAAAAAAGCTTCAGTTTCTAAAGAATGCAACGTGTGGTGAAGCTTTTCCCTTGTGTGAGGACATGGAAGATTTGCTGTCTAATTCAACATCTGCCTAATGTTTCTATCCCTTCTCAGTATTCTGACAGAGAATCATTCGAGTATTAAAACAGAAAAAAAAGCCAAAATGGGCACATGAAGCTCTAGCAGTGTTTCGCTAGGACACATGAAGCTCTAGCAGTGTTTCGCTAGGACACATGAAGCTCTAGCAGTGTTTCTCCAGACCATGTGAAACTCTAGTAGTGTTTCTCTAGACAATGTGAAGTTCTAATAGTTTTTCTCTAGAACATGTGGAGCCTTAATACTGTTTCTCTAGGACATGTGAAGCTCTTGTACTGTTTCTCTAGTCCATGTGAAGCTCTAGTAGTGTTTGTCTAGACCGGGTGAAGTTCTAATAGTGTTTCTCTAGGACATGTGAAGCTCTTGTAGTGTTTCTCTAGACCAAGTGAAGCTCTAGTAGTGTTTCTGTAGAACGTGTGAAGCTCTAGAAGTGTTTCTGTAGGACATGAGAAGCTCTTAGTAGTTTTTCTCTGGTATACATGCATTAATCTCAGAAACAAAGGTTTCATGTTATTTACTTATCACACTGCAATACTTATACAGGACAGTGTTGTGTTGTGCTTTGGTTAAATGTTATCAGAAAAGTACACAGGCCTAGCTGGCATAAAGCAACGCATAATAACACCCATGCTGAGGTGTCCTAAAAATCCTCTGACAACATTCTGCTGCAGTTCATTTTACTGGTTTTGGCCACAGCTTGCTCATCAAACTCATATATTGCATTGTATTTTTATATCATCTAACATGGCAATGTAGACACAGTGTCACTCAGCTCTTATCAGCTTGTGCATTTACACACATGGGGCAACTTTCTCACTGTGCATTAAGCCTTACAGTACTTAAGCAGTAATTACGAGTCATTTTTGAGATCATTCATTCTAGTTATTTGTTAAGAAGGTTAAGTTTCCTTAGAAACTTAAACATTAAAGTAAATTTTTCGGCTGTATTTTCTTCTACCTTTGTGTTATTTCGCTTTGAACGTTGCGTTCATATCGCAGATATCTGATTGTGTATGAACTATGGACTCTTTTATCTTTTTTCCTATGCATGCATCTCTGATTATTCAGTACTCTAGTAATTCTAAAACGTAATAAGACGCTAAAAAAAAAAAAAAAAAACCAGCAACAAAGAAGTAGAATAGGTTTGAATGGCTATGCATGTAAACACAGAATTAATTACATAATATTTGGCAACCCAGTTTTTTGACTACTTAAGGAAAAATTTAAGAAAATCTAATTACAAAAATGTCTATATACAGTATGGTTTCAAGGTTGCGTGCCTATTCGGAAGGTAAAAGGGACTTGAATCCTGATAAGAGATTTAAGATTAACCAATAAAACAATTTACTTTACCATTCATCCAAGTTGTGTCAAGTTAGGAACACAGCTGGCTTTGAGAAGAGGCTCATGTGAACTGTCTTAATAAAGGAAATGGAGAACAGTCTGTTGACATAAACTGAAAAATTTATATATATATATATATATATATATATATATATATATATATATATATATATATATATATATATATATATATAAAGATAAGAAACCTCAATGCTAGACCAACATAATTTTCCTGGCCAACAGTTAGCACTTTATTTGTGTTGGTTAGCATAATGACATGCATTTCTGTCATGCTACATCAAGCACGATCGTACGCTAGCAGATAGATTTAAAACCAGAATGTTTTTCCATGAATCAAATCATATTGTCATATAGTCATATAGTCATATTGTCATATTGTCATATTGTCATATATTGTCATGAATCAAATCATATTGTTATATCAAATCATATAGAGATCCAAGATGGCGGCGCGGCAGTAGCACGCAGCGGCCTCTCCGGATTCAATACGGTGCTAATGACGTTTTTAAGTTTTTATTTACGGTTTTGAGCCCGACCATTGCTTCTACATGGATGCCAGAGACAGCGGTGTTCATGTATACAAACATGTATACAAACACCAGGACCTAATAAAGTACAGAAATCGTGTAACAACCAACCTGCACGATGATGTACTGGTTAGGCTTCGTGACCTCGGCTTGCTGCGGAGACCAGGCCTCCAGTCCCCGGTGTCGCCTGATACCAGAGACCAGGGGAGGGGACGCCGAAAGCGGTTCGCGAGGAAGCGGAAGCGCGGTAAGCGAGCGGGCGTCCGTGCTAGACTAAAAACAAACCCTAGCCGGCCGGCTCTCCCGTCCATTCTACTATCCAACGTTTGCTCCCTGGACAATAAACTGGACTACATCCGACTCGAACGCTCTACACGGAGAGAGGTTAGAAACTGCTGTGTGTTTGTTTTCACGGAGACGTGGCTCAGCGACAGAGTTCCGGACGCCGCCATTCAGCTGGACGGGCTAACTTCATTTAGAGCCGACAGAAATGCAGCTCTTTGCGGTAAGACTCGCGGTGGTGGTGTGTGTGTTTATATCAACACGGAATGGTGCAAGAACTCTGTGCTTGTTTCTACTTACTGCTCATCTTCAGTAGAGTTTGTGACTGTTAGATGCAGACCATTTTATTTACCACGGGAATTTACTACTGTTTACATTGTCGGAGTTTACATTCCTCCTAGCGCTAATGCTAAAGAGGCGCTAAGTGAGCTATACGGAGCTATTAGCGACCTACAAAATGTTCACCCCGACGGACTTTTTATCATCGCCGGAGATTTCAACCATGCAAATCTTAAGTCAGTGCTCCCTAAATTCCATCAGCATGTGGACTTTGCTACGAGAGGTGAAAACACGCTGGATCTTGTTTACACAAACATTCCCGGCGCGTACCGTGCGGAGCCCCGCCCCCACCTCGGCTACTCAGACCACATCACTGTTATGCTAATTCCTGCATACAGACCACTCGTCAGACGCTCAAAACCGGTTCTGAAGCAGGTGAAAACCTGGCCAGCAGGAGCCACTTCTGCTCTTCAGGACTGCTTTGAGTGCACTGACTGGAATATCTTCAGGGAGGCTGCAACCAACGGCGACTCCGTCAACTTGGAGGAGTACACGTCAGCAGTGACCAGTTACATTGGCAAGTGCATTGATGACATGACCGTTTTCAAGACCATCACTACACGCCCCAACCAGAAGCCGTGGATGACTGCTAATGTGCGTGCTCTGCTGAGGTCTAGGGACCTAGCCTTCAGAACAGGGGACAGGGTGGCCCTAAGAACAGCAAGGGCCAAACTGTCCCGAGCCATCAGAGAGGCAAAGCGTGCACATGCCCAGGCAATCCACAGCCACTTCCAGGACAGCGGAGACACCCGGTGCATGTGGCAGGGCATACAGGCGATCACAAACTACAAGACAGCTTCACCTGCTTGTGATAGCGACGCCTCCCTCCCAGACGCGTTGAACGAGTTCTACGCTCGGTTCGAGGTACAGAACAACGTTACGCCAAGGAAGACCATCCCTCGTCCCGACGACCAGGTACTCTGTCTATCCACGGCCGACGTGAGGAGATCTCTATGCAGAGTTAACCCACGGAAGGCTGCTGGACCAGACAACATTCCTGGCAGGGTGCTCAGAGAATGTGCGGAACAGCTAGCGGATGTCTTTACGGACATCTTCAACATTTCCCTGAGCAGCGCCGTTGTTCCTACGTGCCTCAAAACTACCACCATCGTTCCTGTCCCAAAGAAGTCTACAGTGTCTTGCCTCAATGACTATCGTCCCGTTGCACTCACACCCATAGTTATGAAGTGCTTCGAGAAGCTCGTCATGAGGCACATCAAGACCCAGCTACCACCCTCACTTGACCCCCTACAGTTCGCGTATCGTCCAAACCGCTCCACAGACGATGCCATTACCACAGCCCTCCACTTAGCCCTCACCCATCTGGACAATAAGGACACTTATGTACGAATGCTGTTCATAGACTTTAGTTCAGCATTCAATACAATCATCCCTCAGCACCTGATTGGGAAGCTGAGCCTGCTGGGACTAAACACCTCCCTCTGCAACTGGATCCTGGACTTCCTGACTGGGAGACCTCAGTCAGTCCGGATCGGGAACAGCATCTCCAGCACCACCACACTGAACACTGGAGCTCCTCAAGGCTGCGTGCTCAGTCCACTGCTGTTCACTCTGCTGACTCACGACTGTGCAGCAATGCACAGATCGAATCATATTATTAAGTTCGCCGATGACACGACCGTGGTGGGTCTCATCAACAAGAACGACGAGTCAGCATACAGGGAGGAGGTGGAACAACTAACTGCCTGGTGTAGAGCCAACAACCTTTCTCTGAATGTGAACAAAACTAAAGAGATGGTTGTGGACTTCAGGAGAGCACAGAGCGACCACTCTCCGCTGAACATCGACGGATCATCTGTAGAGATCGTCAAGAGCACCAAATTTCTGGGTGTTCATCTAGCGGAGAACCTCACCTGGTCACTCAACACCAGCGCCATCACCAAGAAAGCCCAGCAGCGTCTCTACTTCCTCCGAAGGCTGAGAAAGGCACATCTCCCTCCCCCAACCCTGACCATGTTCTACAGAGGGACCATTGAGAGCATCCTGAGCAGCTGCATCACTGTCTGGTTTGGGAACTGTACGATCTCGGATCGCAAAACCCTGCAGCGGATAGTGAGGACAGCGGAGAAGATCATTGGGGTCTCTCTTCCCTCTATCATGGACACTTACACCACACGCTGCGTCCGCAAAGGCAACAGCATTGTCGATGACCCCACACACCCCTCACACACACTCTTCACCCTCCTGCCGTCTGGAAAAAGGTACCGAAGCATTCGGGCCCTCACGACCAGACTGCGTAACAGTTTCTTCCCACAAGCCATCAGACTTCTCAATAACCGAACTGTACTATACTGAGCACAACATACACACACATCATCTGTATGGACTGCACAGACCCTCACAAAACACACACACTGTTTTGCACACTTTTCTGCTGTTTTTGCACATATTGGACAATATCTCAGTCATCTGCTGTTTTTTGCACAACTCCATATATAATCCAAAGGACCTGCTGCTAAGAACCTGCTGCTGTTCATTCTTTTACTGCACAAAATATTGTTTGAACATTCAGTATTTACACCGGTCGGTCGGCGCTGTTTCTGTTACTGTTTATTGTCTTTTGTGTATTGCATTTTTGTACTTTTTGTATTGTCTTGTAAATTAATGTCTGCACTGTTTTTTGTCCTGCACTGTCTTTTGTCCTGCACTGTCTTGCTTGTCTTGTCCTGCACTGTTTGCACCAGGTTGCACAGTTGCACTTTATGTGGCTAAGACTACTTACATGTCCTTAGCCCTGTCTTTGTTTTATGTAGCACCTTGATCCTGGAGAAACGTTGTCTCATTTCACTGTGTACTGCAACAGCTATATATGGTTGAAATGACAATAAAAAGCTTCTTGACTTCTTGACTTCATATACAGATCGTCAAATAAGGTTAAAAATCAGTAATTAATCATTTGAGAGCAACAGCAACATTAACAAGCTACTTGCAACTGTAGACAAAGTTGGCATAAAGTTTGTACACCATTTTTGTAAGCTGAGACGTTTAAGAATATATGTTGTCATTTCCAGTAAGGGAACATACTGTAATAAGCACTGAATGTTCTAGACCACTGACATTTGAGCTAGGGAAATGATTGAAACACACCCTAAATCTAACATTAACCTCAGTAACAACTAAAGCATGCCAATAACATTGGCAAAATGGTATCATTAACAATATAATTCTATTCTTATTTCTTATTTTTTATATAATTGTAGAATTTAACGAGGTTGAGTTTTTATCTGGGTCAAGATTGACAGTATGATTTGGATTGTTTTGTGATTAGAAATGTTTCTCTCCGAGAACAAAAGAAACTGTATTCAAATTTAAAATTACGTAGAAAAAACACAAGATGCAATAAAACAAAGATAAAAATGCTTAAACACAGTAATAGCTACAGCATCTATAGATGTATGGGCAAAACTCATACAGTTTTATGGTTTTGTACCTAATTTCAAAAATATTCCTAAACAATTTTCTCATAATTTATTTCTTTATTATTTATTATTTATTTATTTTCTTTTACAGTGTTGAATTACTAGTGAACGCAGTTTATTAACAGAAGAAACACAGTTACAATGCAGTGGGTATGGATTTTGAAACACACATACCATCACTTTTATTTACTGCTTCTTGATTTTATTAAATGATCAAATAAAATGAAATTTAAGGTGCAAGAAGATTCATATGCTTGTGTACATACAGTGCACAAGAACCATACACATCAGCTCTGGACTAATTTGGGATAATCTACAGGACTTGGATTCGCCTTGGATCATACACACAGTCCTCCTCTAAACCACTGTCCACCATTCCACAGTTAGGAGGCACCCAGGCTGTGGCATATCCATGCTCATGCCATGTCTTCTGCAGGGGATGGCCTTGTGTATTGATTTTCTTCACTAAACCCACTCGTACATTTACTTTGATAACAGCTAGCCTCTGATGTCGTCCGTGTAGTGGATATCGAGATGCTTTCCTATAATCACGGCTTAAATATACCCCACGGCCGAGCATGCCATCTAAAGAGGGGGTGAAGCCTTCAGATTGGATCTTCATGGCATTAGCCCATGTAGTGCTGCGATACATGATGTAGATCCTGTGTTCAACGCAGATTCGACATGGATGAAGGTGGTCATCCACCACGTTTCCTCTTATGTAGTTATACTCATCATCCACCTCCGTAAGATATGCTTCTAAGCCACTGGAAAAAAAAGATATATTACACACTGTTGCACAGCTAAATTTAGAGCTGTTTTCAATGGTGATTTAACACTGAACTTGCATGCTCAGACCTGAGACACAACTACAAGTTTAAGCACTACACAGATTGACATAGCATAAGCTGGGATGTCTAAGTTACAGCATGTATGTTCTTGGAATTAAGTCTGTTTTTCTTCTTGATATTTGCCTGAGCAAGAAGCAGCATGAATTCAGACATTTTGACACATCCATAATATATCAACCTGAAATGTATGTTTGGGTCTCTATCGTAACTTGTAACTTCATTCACCATCACAGCATGATTTTCTGGATTAAGTGCTATTTTATAAGCTAATAAATCGTAAGGGTAGAAGCCATGTTGTTAAATTAAATCGATTAAATTGAATCAGACCCTGTGTCATGACTGATGCTATGGAAACGCTTCTTTGTGGAAGTTGTGTTTGGATGGATGTAAGTCATGTGACAAAGTGGAGTTCACCAGAAATACCATAAAAGGGCATTCACGTCACATTACTCCAGCTTCTACTTGTCTGAGTGGACAAGAGCAAGTGGACACCCAGAGCGTGGCAAACGACGCAGCGACTTCCCTTCTCTGTTACCTGGCACTGTGCAGAAACCGAGAGACCAAGGAACAGGCATGTGCCTCAAAGCAATGGCTGCCACATATACCTCAATGTAAAGGGTGATAGGCAACCAAAGAGACATGTCTGTAGGAACTCTAGCACTGTACCTACAGGGCAGTGAACTAGATCTTGACAGCCCTGATTACCAGTGACAAAGTTCAATGTTGTTTCCACAACCTCATGTTGGGAGAACAGAGTCTAGGTTTCCCTCAAGAGCCAGACCCAGAGGTTCCAAATCTCAGGACATGGGGAACAAATTATCCCCTGCACCTTTGAGGGGAGATTTCTCCTGGCAGGAATATTCCAAGGAGCACTGTGCAAGCTGCCACTACTGGCCCCCTAAGCAAAGCCCTTAACCCTCAATTGCTCAGTTGTATAAAATGAGATAAAATATAAGTTGTTCTGGATAAAACTGTCTGCCAAATAAACAAATACCATAAATTTACAGAAGGGAAATTAGGTCTGGAAGCCAGACTCAGCTGGGCCAATGAGGCACCACAACTATAAGGTTGCCATGCCCACGCTAGGTCCCTCGTGAGCAGAGCTATCAGGGAAACCTTACATATGGAACCCCGGCTGTATTTGCACTATAGAATCCTGCCCCAGAGGGGGTGGGAAAAAGAAAAAAGCCACAGGGGTCAGTGGGTCAACTGGGTCAGAGGGTCAGAGGTGAACAAAGACACTTCTGCCTAGCCAAATTTTTTTTATATTTTTATGCTTATTTCAGGGGGGCACGGTGGCTTAGTGGTTAGCACGTTTGCCTCACACCTCCAGGGTTGGGGCTTCGATTCCCGCTTCCGCCTTGTGTGTGTGGAGTTTGCATGTTCTCCCCGTGCCTCGGGGGTTTCCTCCAGGTACTCCGGTTTCCTCCCCCAGTCCAAAGACCTGCATGGTAGGTTGATTGGCATCTCTGGAAAATTGTCCGTAATGTGTGAGTGTGTGAGTGAAGGAGAGTGTGTGTGTGTGTGCCCTGCGATGGGTTGGCACTCCGTCCGGGTGTATAGTGCCTTGATGCCCGATGACGCCTGAGATAGGTTCAGGCTCCCCGTGACCAGAGAAGTTCGGATAAGTGGTAGAAAATGAATGAATGAATGAATGAATGAGTGAATGCTTATTTCACCACCTACAGGTGGAGATGGCATTCCCCAGCCTGCTTCCTTATCATGCGGTCTGGAGAGTAAATATCTCTCAGAAAGAGAAATCTGGTGCAAAATCTGGTGCACCAACCTAAACAGATGGCGCAAACACAGACCATCCTTATGATTTGTGTGTAGTGGACCACCAAAATTTGCCTGTGAGCTTCGGGAGAAAATGTTTTATCACTAGATACACAGAACCCATCTTCAGGCAATCTGTGTGCCACAAGAGACGAGAGCTCTTCCAGATGACATGGGCAAGGCAGTAGCTCCCAAGCATATCTTTAACCCTAGGCATTGCCGGATACCCGCGTTCAACAATGGCTGAATAAGTGTCAGTGACCGAAGAGAGACCAAATGTTAGGTAGCTTTTGTCAAGCTAACTGAGTGGACAGTGTTAACCTTTTCATTACATGATATGTACAATTACATATTTCTGGTTATAACATGTATAAATTGTCCTCTAATCATGGAACTGCTATCATTAGATTCAATTGGCATTCAGAGTTTAATGAATTGTGGTTTAAGATGCTGAATTTTACAAACACCGTTCTCTAAAACACAATAATTGTCTTTTGTCTTTTTCCATCTCCAACTTATGTGCTTACACACTTAATAAATAATTGTTCGGATCTTTTTATTCATGCATGCAGGTAGGGTTTTTTTTTTTTACACTGCTTGAACCCCGATATTCTTAACAGAAAAAACAAACAAACAATATTTTCTTCTTCAGTCTGCATTTTCTATACCTGATTACCTTTATTCAGACAGAAAAGCACGAATATTGTCAAAACATGGTACTGTATGTTTCCCATCTCTTCATAACATCAGGTTTTTCTTGTATTTACTGTATTACACTATGATGTGCAACACACACACACACACACACACACACACACACACACACACACACACACACACACACACACACACACACACAAACTCACCTTACAGTACATACTCATGATCATCAAAGTCATCATCCTCCATCTCAGTTATGAGCTTGTGTGAGATTATCTTAATTAAATCTATGGCACAGAATATTTTTTTAAATCACTAACAATTTCACATAAGTAGATCATTTCTTTGATGGCATAAAACTCTGTCTACATGTCTAGGTGTTGCAGTATTTGAAGGTCAATTGGCTAAATGTCTCAATTCATATGTATTTATTACTAAATACAAAAGTACTAGCTAGAAATGCACTTCCACTTTATCACAATTTAACTATATTATTACAATGGTCTGCAATGACACTATGCAGAACTGTAGCTAAAAGTACAGTATATTTCAGGTGTACACTGTTTGTTTGTTTGTTGTTTTTTCAAATAACACTAGAATACAATTTGTTCCCTTCAGGATTGTGCAAATTTACCATTACAAAAATGAAACAAACTCCATGATATTCTGAGGTTCATGAAATTTAAAAAAAATTACTGCAGCTTTTCCAAGATTTTTGGCCGATTTCTGCATCATTACAGCGTTCATTCAGACAAAGCCTTCTTAAGTTCGTGCTGTGTTAAACTGAGTACAGCTTATCATATAAAATAGTGTCTTCTATCATATAATATAGTTAGTGATAGAAAAAGAATCCAGTGCTTACTATTTTGCATATTTGTAGTTTTCTGTGAACAAAAGCAAATTCTGCAAAAATAGATAATATATAAGATAGATAGATAGATAGATAGATAGATAGATAGATAGATAGATAGATAGATAGATAGATAGATAGATAGATAGATCTGTAGGGCAAAACCTCACAAACAAATTGTGATAATCTACTATATAAATTTAAGATTAATATACATTTTATATAGAAAGAGAGAGATAGATTACATAAACATGTTACATAATCTAAACTGATGGTAAAAATCTGTGCTGATGGTAAAAATCTTCAGTTCAGACTATATGGGGCTTCTTATATATAGTAGCTAGCAATGGCCATGATGACTCACAGGTTTTGTTTCACTTTTGAAATTAACCCACAGCATTGGTCCACTATCTACTATCTACATAAATAAAGGATAAATAAACAGAATAGAAATACAGCATTTACATTAGCATTAAGATGGGGCCAAGAAGATCACTTGATAAATGTAGATGTAGACTTCAAATATACCAGGAACCTCTTAACCACCTCTAACGAATTTAAGACAAAAGTCTGACATTGTGAAAGTTTGTCTCCTCATTCTTGAGATGTTTTCATGTTCTCTGATAAAAGTACTTGTTTTGCCAGTTCAACCTGCTCAAATGGAAGCTTTCTTTCTTACCAGATATGAGTGTGTAAGGTCTTTGTTCTCTCCTTCTTAAATGGGTGTGTTCCAGTCGACCAATGTACTCTACCCAGGTCACACCATTACCACCTGAAATATAATAGAATTAATATTGGTAACATCATACTATGGAATAATGTCAGCAAGACAGACTAATTGTTTATTTTTTTTATTTAAACTTTTTTTTGTAAGATATGCATGAATGCACACTTCTTCACTTTTATGCCAAACTTGGATATAATCCCCAATAATTCAATTTGATTTTCCATTTAATTTTATTTGTATTGCAATTTATTTTGCAATAGACATTGTCTAAAAGTAGCAGCTTTACAGAAATATAAGAATGCAGAAAAAAAAATTAAATACTTTAAATTAAATGACATTTATTTTTATCCCTTATGAGTAAACCAGGGAGTGTGATTATACTGTAACTAATGTCCTTTTTACAGTTGTACTGTATATAGTCAAGATAATGTCCAAAGAATAATGATTCCGGGGATATTCAAGGGTCTCTGTAGAAAAGCAAACCAAAACAAAACCTTTAGAGTATAAGACAAAAAAAGGAGATTATTCATTTTGTGTGGGTTCATTTTTAAGATACTCTCAGAGCACGAACAACTGTTTTGATGACTTTACACTTGGGTTTTTATTCAATGATCATTGAGAAATACCTATTTATTTTTTTAAAAAAAATTTTTTTTTAGCATGTTCTTTTCAATGAACCCTAAAGGTACTTTGGTTGTTTTGCTGTGGAAAACCTTTGATTTTCTATGTAGAACCCTACAAAAAATAGCTTTTGATTTACTTTATTCCAGTGCTGGAAAAAAAACAGTTGTATGGGACCGAGGTCACCTATAATCAATATACAGTACAGGTCAGATGGCATGACATGCCCAAGGTCTATGGCACATATGTCTGGCGTGGAAGGAGTGCACATTAAGTGGCCTTATTAAATATTTAAGATTACAATTTTTTTGGATTTGTTTCATTTTTTTAGGCTCTGAATTGAATTTGAGGCTATGAGGATGGGGTTGTTAGCATTTTGATGACCAGTTGAGGATCATCTTATCAGGCCATGAAACTGGGGTGTTGTGTAGCCAAGAGAATCCTTGAAAATTGTGGGTAATTAAGTAAGATTTCAATACTTGGTGAATGGCACTTATTTAGAGTTCACTAGGGGGTACAAAGTCAATCAATCAATCAATCAAATTTTATTTATAGAGCACCTTACAACAGCCAAAAGGAGCACAAGGTGCTTTCCAGTAAAACAACAATAAAAAACAAAATAAATAGAATCAATAAGAACACAATGAAACATAAAATAGCAGTTGAAACCGGGTCTACGCGTTAAAAGCTTGTATGAATAAACATGTCTTCAACTGTGATTTAAAAACACTCAGCACAGTGATGGATCGTAAATGTGCTGGAAGTGCGTTCCACAGCTTTGGTCCCTTGATGGCAAATGACCGGCCTCCAAACTTCTCATAATTGTATTTGGGAATGACCAGAGAGGTATGTCCAGAGGAGCGGAGAGATCTGGCTGGTCGGTAGACCTTTATTAATTCTGTGAGATAGGCTGGGGCCAGACCATTGATGGCCTTGAACACACAGAGAAGGACCTTATACTCCACCCTAAACCGTACCGGAAGCCAGTGAAGCGAGTGGAGGACAGGGGTGATGTGTGAGCGTTTGGAGGTGTTGGAGAGAAGACGTGCTGCCGCGTTTTGTACTATTTGAAGCCGATTGAGAAGTGATTGATTAAGTCCAGTGTAGAGAGCATTACAGTAGTCAATCCTTGAGCTGATGAAGGCATGTATACAGTAGCTTTTTCAAGGTCAGCTTGAGACAAGAATGATTTTACCTTGCTGAGTAGTCTTAGCTGATAAAAGCTCGCCTTTACTACTGCACTGATTTGCTTGTCAAAGTGCATACTCTTGTCAAAAATAACACCCTGGTTACGCACGGTAGGAGCAAACTGAGGTGTTAGAGAACCAAAAGTAAGAGAACTGCTGGATGAATCTGGGCTAAACAGGATGTACTCAGTCTTTTCTTCATTCAGATGAAGGAAGTTCTGGGAAAGCCACTGTTTGATATCCTGAAGGCAATTATGGAGCGGGTCCAATGCAGAACAATTACTCAGAATCACAGGAAGATAGATCTGGAGGTCGTCAGCATAGAAATGAAATTGAACATTGTGATTGGAGATGAGTTGACCAAGTGGCAGCATGTAGAGTGAGAACAGAGTAGGACCAAGAATAGATCCTTGAGGCACACCAGATGATAGAGGAGCAACCGAGGAAGAATAGTCATTAAGCATTACTGAAAAGGTTCTGTTAGTGAGGTATGATGAGAACCAATTTAGCAACGCACCCTGCAGACCAACAACATGTTGGAGACGAGAGATGAGAATGGCATGATCCGCGGTGTCAAATGCAGCGGTTAGGTCCAGTAATACCAAAACCACAGAGCTTTTCCCATCCAGGGCTCCAAGAATGTCATTATGGACCCTCAATAGCGCTGATTCAGTGCTATGTTAGAATCCATTCTCCCAAGACCAATCATCAGTTGTAAATCTAGATGGAGGTCTTTGGCCTGGTCCTGGAAGTGCTTTACAAGTCGATGAAGACTAGAAAAAGATGTGCTACAAAGCAACAAATGCTTTAAGAGAATGAAGCTGTGGTTTACTTATGTCAGTACTGCATGGAGGATTTCTCATACACTTTCCACTTTGAACTGCTACTCAGGTGGGAAGGTGATGTTAGGTACAGGGTGATGGTGTGAGTCATTTCTCCACATTCTTCCATTTCCCTACTGTGTAGATGTACTATTAAAGGTGAAACAAGTGTGACCACTGTCTTTGGTGCAGGTTGACACATGGCTAAGGCTGGATTGTCTTTTCTCCCATGGAGAAATGTTTATAAGGTTATTAAATGTGACAATAATCAATTCTAATAATGACTAAGTGTGTCTTGTTTAAGCCCCTGATGGAAAATCGCAATGAGGGCTATTTTTTCAACTAATTTCTTCTGAAAGATTTGCATAATCAAGTGCACTCTCTTCCTATAGTTTTTTTTTTTTATTTCTTTGCACTTTTGCCTCTTATTTATATGCATCCTTCCCCTCAGAAGGGTGATCAAAGATGTTGATGAACAACCAATCATGTAACTGGACAACATTTTCTCCATTACACAATACTGCCAGCGTTGATGCTTTGGTCATGATCATTAGAATCAGAAGAGTGATGATGTTACTGTTGATGTGAGATTTTGAGCAGAGCAGTTCAGGGAACATTGCAGAAGGAAACCTTAGCATTCTGAATGGTCTTCCTTATATTTCTTGTGGTGGACTATGACAAATTGACTTTGAGGGCTGGAAGAGGAGTAAGTGAAGAATAAGTCAGGGGATACGTGTTGTAGAAATTTAAAGTTAATTTTAAGTAGCATGAATGAAGGCAACTGGATTGCAAACAGGGAGAAACAACAACAAAAGAATGCTAATTTGATGTAGCACTTGATAGGACAGCATGTGGATGCTTGTTTTGGCCCAATTCCTCATCCCACCTACAACTCACAAAATGCACTATAATACTTGAAACTAACTCATGATGTTAGGGAACAAGAAAAGGCAAACACATTCTTTCTTCTTTGTTTAGCCCTTGAGTTGAAGACAAGTTAGTACTCTTAAACATTTTTTGCTTTGCTGTATCTGCAAAATGTAAACATTACACTTTGAACTTGGCAACCTTGTTGACTGGACAGACACAAGTTATTTACAAATAGGTGGTGCAATATCGATTTTCTGTGGTTTTGCTTCAGTGACAAACTAAAAACTCACTGAAGACCAAAATCAAACTATTTTTCGAACATATTTCTGTACAAACAGAAATAAACATAAGTTCAATTATACATTCATAACTCGATGTAGTCTACACAGAGCACATGCTTTGCATTTTAAGTAACATTTAGCTTCCTAATCTTAATCGGCCAGAGTAATCAAACCACAAAAATCCCTAAACAGAAAAGCAATGACTATTATTATTATTATTATTATTATTATTATTATTATTATTATTATTATTATTATTATTATTATTATTATTATTATGGCTGTGGTATTAATGACAGAAGTACTACTACTACTGCCACCTACTGAAGTGGAGATGTAAATTATAGAAATAAATTGCCACTAGGTGGCAGCATAAGCATTTCAGATTCTCCCAAATTCAAATCATGGTGTTTGTTTTGATCCCCTGCTCCCATTCCTTAATCAATCAAAACTGTTGTAAAGAGTAGCTTTATTCAACTTAGATCTCTTACACCATGAAAACACTTCTTGTAAGGACCTTGAAATTGTGATCCATGCCTTCGTTTTCATCTCGGCTGGATTACTGTTGCCTCAGTTCACCTTGTCTCGGTCACAGATGGTTCAATATGCCACAGCCAGACTGTTCATGGGAATAAAAACAAAGGGGATCATATGTCTCATATTATTGCCAAATCGCATTGTCTCCTGAATAAATTTAGAATTCCTGTTAAGATTCTTCTGTTTATTTATTACAAAAAACGACTTGTGATTTCCTTTTTTCAGTATATGGCCCCTAGGTCGCTGAGATCATGCAGTCAACTTATTTTCCTCATTTATGCTGTAAATGTAAAAGATCACTGTGTTTGGATACTACATTTCTAACTTGATCCATGGATCCATAAGATTTGTTTTTTTTAATGGTGTAAAAATAGCTGGTGTACCAATAATCCCAATAGGTTAAATAAAGGTTAAATCTGTGTACCTTTTTTCTTTTGCTTGATTCCAGACTTCAAATCTCAGAGACGCTCGACACATTGTGTGGTGGTGATACTGTAGATAATAAGAAAATATAAGAAATGAATCAAAAATGAAAAACCTGTTGCAGTTCTTGCCCTCCAGACCCGCCATCTTTGACTGTTGCATAATAACTGTTATTTTAATTCCCAGGACTCTCCTTCACAATATGCTAAGGCTGAACATTCTTTCATTTAGTACTTTAGTAGTCTTTGACTTTATCCTTTGCATGTAGGAGCATCATTATTTTGTATTTTGTTCATTAGCGATCAAATCCATTGTTAAATGTCCATTCACTTCGGTCTAAGTCTGAGACATCCTGCATTCACCCTCCTGTCAACTATAGGCCCTCTGCTGAATTTAATATGGCACAAATCCTTCTCTTTTTTTAGCCACATTTCTATCAAATGTTATATCATCTTATAGAGCTGTCCTGAAATATTTGTTCATGACTATTCATATCTAACAGAGAAGAAAACATGGCACATTGACATTTCCTGTTGAGCTGCTGCTCCTTAAAGACAGATCAGACAGGAGAACTCGGCATTTGATGTTATATTTCTGAGAGGAGGTGTTTGTTTCAGGATAAACAAGGTTCTGTACAAACGAAGACAGGCTTTGAGCAAATTTGGACTGGTAATGTTACAGATGATTTTTACTTACTGACAATATACTTGATATAAAATAATATCTTTTTAAAAATATTATTGAAATAGATTGCTTTCCTCATAAGGTAATTGCTAAGTAAGTAAAGATTTTTAACAAAGAAGTATTAGGTGGACAATATGGCACTAAGTTTTTTTAGGGCACTTTTTTGGGGAACTACAGTATGTTTTTGCAACCAAAGAGCCATTTTATAGTACAGTCCATATACAGTACAGTGTAGAATATTCTTTGCCAACATGGTTGGTGGAAATTGTGGTCCATGTTTGTATAGGACTTTTGATCACCCAATTTCTGTAAGTATTGTTGAAGTTTGAGAAAATGTAGGTGAGATAAAAAAGAAAGAAAGAAAGAAAGAAAGAAAGAAAGAAAGAAAGAAAGAAAGAAAGAAAGAAAGAAAGAAAGAAAGAAAGAAAATATTCTAAAATATTCAAATCTAAAAACCAAAGAAACATCACAGTATTAAAGGTTTGGTATGAACAGATGAAAATACACCGTGAAATACTTTGAATCTGGGAATAGAAATTAATGTGTGTTTGAGTTTTTATGATTTTGGAACTGTAGTCCAGGGCTACCGTGTTTGTAGGCTGCGGTGATCTGGTCAATGGAGTTTGCTGCAGATAATGGAGGATTAATCTTCATTTCTCGTTCATCCATGGCCCGACCACATAGTGACATGTCTCATTAGACCTGCATAAACAATACAAAGCTTCATAAGGGTCAAACAATACACACACCATTACACAACCCTCAAAGTTGGGTCAGGGATTGGATTCATCCGGTTGATGCCAAATTCTGTTCTTCAACTATTACATTTCAGGAAGTCTGTGCTTACGGTAGCCTTAGATTCCTGTTCTTGGCTCAAGCTCGAGAATAAACAATCAAAAAAGAGAATAACTATAAGAAACTGATTATAAATGGTGTATAGTAGCATTGATAATAGTATGAAAATATACTGTATGTAGATGATCGACTTCCCGGTTTCTACCTCCACTCTCAACTTACTGGATCTTTCAACGCTCGCTGTTCTTTTAACTGTCCCTATTTTAAGTATCGTCCTCTCCCAAATTGCACCCTCTCCAGCCTACTAGCCTCACAACTTATCCATGCATGGATTTTCTGTCGACTTACCTAAGGGAGATCGAAGGCTAATTAAGATTGTTAATGAAGATTTAATTTTCCGCTTTCCAACCCAGTGAGCACTTTGGAAGATGTAAAAGATGCAGTGAATTTTTAACTCTGGGGATGTAGTAGACTAGTGGTTAACGTGTTGGACTACCCATCATAAGGTTAGGCATTTGTTTCCCAGGTACCCAAGCTGCCACCACCCTTAGTTGTATAAATTAAGATAAAATGTCAGTTATTTTGGATAAGGGTGTCTGCTAAATGCTGTAAATGTAGATCTGCAAAGCTTCATGAATGAAATGGTTAAAAGTAAAGTTTTATATAACCCTTTGCTTTATGTGACACGAGTACTTTATCCAGTGTGTACTGCATCACCGATAACATTTCTGAAGAAAAAAAAACTTGTGTTTGTACGTGATAGCCCGGGGAACGTATCCATGGATCAAAAAGAATAAGGTATGAGTTTCCTGCTGAACCCACCAACATGACGCATACTCAAGCCTGATGTTTGGCATGATGTGAATACAGGTTTTCTCTCTCTGCTTTGATGCATTAATTATTCAACAGGCTAATTATGAAGTATGTGGTTCATCTTCACCTGCAGTATCTCTGAAACCAAACCTTTAGTTCACTTCTGGGGGAAAAAAATCAGACACTTGTTTCAATGGTACCATTCGAGAACAATTTGCCTGCAAAAAAAAAAAACTTATTATGCTAAGCTTTTAGTGCCTCAGTGAATGGTTCTCATATATTACCAGTGTTCGCTTTAAAACCCGTTGTAAGTATTTAGTAAGATTTACGGCATCGTTTCTTTTTTAGACCACACATCCTTTTGTTGCACAGTGACTTAAATTGCTTATATAACAGTGAATAGAAGAAACAATTACCAAAAATAGTATAAGTGCTCCTGCTGCGTGGGTAATCTGCTCAGAGCTTCTGCAACTTGGGATTCACTTTCTTACTTAAAGACTTGCTTTTGTGCTCCCAAAATAGTGTTATATGCTCATTCCTGGACTTTTATTCCTAATATACAGGTTGTTCATAAGAATTTTTTGTCTTCATTTGGAGTTTTCCCTCACAAACTGCCACATCTGAATTGTTCCATGGATGTAAATGGGCTGTTTTGTGATTAGGTATATTGTTAAAATCAGTGTAGAAATAAAACTGAATTCTCCTGGTGGCTGTGTGGGTTTGCTTTAGGGTTTTTTTCCCAACCATCCAAAAATATGAAAGTTTGTAGGTGGAAAGGCTATGCTAAATTGCCTCTAGATGTGCATGAGTGTGTGTGCATGAGTGTGTGTGTGTGAGTGTGTGTGCGTGTGTGTGTGTGTGTGTGTGTGTGTGTGTGTGTGTGTGTGTGTGTGTGTGTGTGTGTGTGTGTGTGTGTGTGTGTGCAATGCTCTGCCCACTGGGCTGACTCCACTGTGACCCTGAACAGGGTAAAATATTCACTAAAGGTGAAGGAGTGAATAGCATGTATCAGAGACAACGCATGTATGTATCATTTTCTGCTAAAACTTTCTCTATTTAGAATGAAACATATTATTTAGCCTTGTAATTCATTCTTTGTAATAAAAAAATGAACCGTGTAATAAAAATTGAGGCTTTGCGTAACTGCAAAACTATTGAAACTATTGATTGGGGATATTTTTGGCTACAACAAGCAAGGCAGGATTTACTTTCTCTGAGGTTAGACAGTGCACAGTAAAATTTGTCAGACTGCTTGAAACATTTACAGACAAACCTAAATTTGATGCTTTGTGCCAGGATAAGCATGTAGCAAGACCCTGGTCTCTAAATAGAGCATTCTGTCTACTTTGTGAGAAAAATATATATACATATAAGGAAAGGAAAAAATAGTCCAAGCATAAAGTGGTAAGAACTGTGAGTACCACAAATACAGTACCATATACCCTTGTAGAGTATAACAGAGGTACAATAGGGTATGGAATAAAGAAGAAATAAAAATGTTCCAAATAAAAAAACAAGTTTGGCAGAAAATGTCAAATATTTGATGATGATCTTATGTAAGGTGTTCTAACAGCCAAATAGTAAATTTTGTATACTTACTTTGTATAATTTCCTTCCTTATTAATCTTTTAACAATCCCAAAATACTGTAAATCCATTAGGGTTAGAATTAGGGTTAGGATTAGGGTTAGCAACCTGTGGCTGCTTTACTCTTTAAATGAAAAGTTATGGAAGCATCAAACAGGTGACCATTCCTCATTACTAAAAAAGAGAGAGCCAAACATTAAAAAAGAAAAACGATTTAAAAAAGAAAAATATTTTTCTTTTAGAACTACCTAAGGAGATTCTACTCTGTTTCTACTCTGTTTACTTCAGTAAAATATTTTATTTGAGACTCTAAAAAGTGTCCTATAAGAAGCTATATAAGAAATCTCCAAATCTTTACTGGACAATACTTTTTTGGCCCCATCTATGTAGTTTATCTGTTTATCTATGTATATATGCCTCTCTAGTTATAAAAGAAAATGTCCAGAATGGCAAGAATATGAGACATATGAGACATGATCACTGTTTCACACACTCATATGGCACATTTTCCTGGCAGTTAACACATACAGTATATACGTAGAAGGCAGAGCAAGATGGAAAAAAAAACAGGCCAAAATCCAGATATTATTTTGTTGTATGGTTTTAAGAGTATCCCATTGAAAGGTCATCTTGTCAACACATCCAGAAGCCCGGTCTGAAAATAACTGCCTGGGATCGTTGCCAGGATGGTCGCCGAGCAGACTGACGTTACTAGAAAGACTTTGGTATAACCTACTTCATGTGTTCTTCTATTGGATGGTTTTGCTGTGACGCAACTGTTGTGTTTCCAGCTTTGGATTATTTTTTCCTACTCCGAAAACTGGGAGAAATTTAACTCCCAGTTATGAAGGTGAAACATTGCAGTCTATTTTTCTTATAATTCCCAGGAGAATAAAACAAGACATATGTTTTAAAAACAATCAGGTTAATATTTCAGTAGCTGAGCTGTTTTGTTGTTACCCTAGACCGTTCATATGAAAACCTTGCAGACTGTCGAACGACACGTTTCCTAATTACCGTCATAAATTACTTCCCTTGTTTGCATGGTTTGTAGACCTTAGCAGACCTGACCCTGTCAACCCCTCTTTATCGTCACCTCCCAGATGCTCAGGCATCACAAGGAGACAAAATACACATCATGCTTCAATCCTGTATGGATTAATGGTCTGAAAACGCACAGCAGTGTGTCTTTCATTTGCACCTGAACAGGTGCACTCATGCCCCTTTAACCCAGGAAAGGAATAGATTATTAACTATAAAAAAAAAAAAGATTATTGGGATGGAGAAACATTCAGAGGTAACAGAGCACACATGAACTGTTGTAATATCAGACACAAGTATACAAGAGCATAAGAGACTTAGAGGAACCAGACATATACAGTCTGCATGTATTTATGTTCCTCCTGACGGAATGTGTTGTTCGGTGAATACAAAACGGCTTCAGGGGAAGACTAATAGCCTCATTATTCTAAAAAAAGAAAGCTTGTTACAGTGAGCTGAAATTGCACAGCTAAAGTTACTGTAGCATTACACAGTACAAAAATAGGTAGTAAATGTCAGTATTTTATCTTTATACCTCGCCACTGCTGAACGATTGATCCTGATCTGAGTATCAGATGAAGTGCTGATAGTTTTAATGTATTCCATAGTTAATTGTTATTTTCGGTCAGGAAATATTTATTTCTTCATTTTCAGCACTTTGGTTGGAGGTAAAAGTTTAGATTTTATACAGTCAGATTTTCCACTACAGGAATATCTTAATGATCCATGCTTTGGAGTTATTCGAGTACATGAGTTGTGTCTTTTTTCAGTGTGGTTTTAATTTTAACAATGAAATAATAATAATAATAATAATAATAATAATAATAATAATAATAATAATAATAATAATAAGAGAGAGGCTGAACAACTGTCTATAGCTGCTACAATGTGCTTCACAGATATTAAATGCATCTAGAAATGAATAAAATCTTAATAAACCAGAAGTTAAAACACTGATTTTAATTGCATTGGTATAAACTGAGAGTTCTGCTTATGGACAAAGGCCATTACCAATGCCTGAATTCGGGTACATGATATACTGATTTACCAACTAGGGAGCTGTTTGAGAATAATCCAATTGACTGGATAAGATTTGTAAAAGGTTTCAAAGCTACAAATATGAATGTCAGGAGGTCAAAGGAACTACTTGCAGAGACAAGATTGTCTTACAAGGCAAGGTACAGATCTGGTGCATTGAAGGTTCCCAAGAGCACATTGTCCTCTGTAATTCTTAATTGGAAGAAGTTTGGAACAACCAGCACTCTTCCTAGAGCTGGTCCACCAGGCAAAACTCAACAATCTACAGGAGAAGGGTCTTGGTAACCAAGAGGTGACCAAGAACCTGTTGGTCACTCTGGTTGAGCTCCAGAGTTCCAGAGCTACATAACTTGCAGAAGGTCCACCATCACTGGAACACTCCACCAATTTGGATATAATGACTGCATGGCCAGACACAGAAACACAGACAATTCTTAGGACAGGACACATGAAAGCTTGCTTTTTAAAGTCTATAACATAACAAATTTTGAAAAATAAATAAAAAGACTCTGAATGCAAGGTATGTTAATATTTCTAGCCACTTATTTCCTTACTTCCTTATCTCTCCCTGCCTTCCAATACACTTTTAGAGTCAATGTTTGTCTTATTTAAAGTTCCGAATGCATTGCTCTGTCCTATTATTGACTTTGTGTTCAGTGTTTGTCAGAGACTGGTAGGAAAAGAGATTGGAGTGGACATACTGTTCACAGTAGGAGTCGTCCAGCATTGACATTGCCTGGAGTGCATCCAAAGAGATCTCAGTGGCTGGCCGCTTATTACTCCGTGACAATGCCAAGCATACGCACTTATACACAAGAATACACACTTGCAGGTAAAAATAGACACTTCATGAGGGACAGTCAAAAATGGATTTATTTAGGAAATTATTTATTTAAGCACACACAAAACCCTCAAAACATATGTCTTTTATTCAAATTTACAAAAAATAAAAGAGAAAATACAACAGAATAATATAATAAATAGACTTTTTTTTTTTTCATATGGCATCATGAGATTTTAATATCACTCTGCATAGAGCAGGATTAATAATGGTGAAAAAAAGGAGGCAGAGCCATTGTGGTAAGCCAGACATGGCGAGCCTTAAAGCAAATACCAACATTCTCAACCACAATGCTAGTCAAAATGGATATTTTGTTAGAAATGTATTGCTAATGAATGAAATCCTGTATATTGTATAAGTGCATTACATGAGCAGAACTAGTGCTAGTACTGGAGCAACATTTATAAATGTACAGTAGGTTCTAGAAGAAAAGCACTAGGCTTAAAGAGAACTCAAAAGTTTTAATATCAACCGATGAGATGCCGTTGTTTTGGTGAATAAAAGATGTGTGGGGTGTAGTGGCTCGGCCTCCTCCTCTACCCGTTATCATGATTGTACACTAATACAGTGGATCTAGTTCTGGTCTGGCCCAGTCACAGTGGCTCTGAGAAAATACGTCCCACTTAATGATCAGATCACGCAGGACATTGAGAAGGTGTGTGTGCATTTGTGTGTCTCTCTCTCTCTCTCTCTGTGTGTGTGTGTGTGTGTGTGTGTGTGTGTGTGTGTGTGTGTGTGTGCAAGGGTTGGCTTTGAAAAAGCATGATGGAGGAATACTGACTACGGCTTCTGAAATGTATTCAAAATTGTATTTCAGTACAACAGATATAAAAAGCAACTTGTTCTGAATACATTTTGAATACTTCCTGAAACGACACATTGTGTGCTATTGTTCTTCTACAATTTTACTACAGACAACGTTCTGCAGAGTCGGTAGGTTGAGGTTTTTTTTGGGTTTTTTTGTATATATTATAAGTACCATTAATCTGACACCCTGTGGTGAGTTTTGTTTATTTTAAAATACAATGAGCTATATTTTGTTATGATTAATTGCACAAAAATAGCCTAATGAACATGCATGTATACTGGGTGGAGCTAACTGCTTAGCAACTTGTAACTACGGTACTTTCTGAGTTACTGGTACTGTATCCCATCTCCTATAAAGCTTGCAATAGTCTCCTTTCATTTCGTTTGCCATAGCGAGTACAGTTTTATACATTTTGAGCACTTTTCAGTAGAACACCTTATAGAAGCATCTAGAGTTGAAATGGCTTCATTAGTATTGCTATTCTCCTTCACTGTGATGTTTAATAAATACCTTTACAAGTTTGCTGTTTTGTCTTCCAACTAGGTCTCATTCTCCTTTCTCCCATCTTGGAATATATCATGACCTCTCTGTCTTCTAACCAACCAGCAGGAATGTGCCTACATGAGGTTTGTGTGGACGAGTGGGTAGCCTTTACTGTACCTTACTGCACATTGTGGAGTATGCCTAGTTTCAGATCCCACTGTCTAACTAACAAACATATATGTAGCCTCCTTTTTTTATTGCTCTTAATAAATTGCTCTCAATCTCAGCAACATCTACTGACATGTGCTACTGCCATGCTCTAAACTAGCTGTGGCACAGTAGACACGCTCAAAATATCCCAAGTGGTATCTGATGGTGGTACACAACCCACAGCACCAGTGCACCATTTTACAGATTACTGGTTGCAAAGGAATTCATTATTTTACAGGACAAGATTTTAAAGGATGATTCAGACAAAAAGGTCCATGGCACAGCTTTTAGCTAAAATGATGGATCACTAGCAAGACCACCTGAGCCACATGCCTGTGGTCTCTCCGCATGCACTAAATGAATGATGGCCTAGTGGGAACTTATTATATTGTATGCCATGTGGCATACACTGGCAATACATTATCCGTTTTACTGCGAGCACTGAAACAGTCAATATACGGAAGTTCTGTTGATTGGAAGACCATGGAAAAGCCAGTCAACTCCTTGCTTCTCATGGTGGGAAACCTAGACCAGGATTTAGTCTGATGCTTTATCAACCTGGTTTACACATAATATCAAGTGTGTTTAACTCAATCCAACCTGCTGTACTGGTGCAGTTCTATAGAGAGAACTTGCAGTCCAGAAACATTTTTAAATGTAAGAGCACCTAGTATACTGTATGGGTCTTGAATCACCTTAGGTAGAATCTGTTCTGTGAATGCTTTATTCACCATAAGCTGGAATTGGTGCCTAAAGGTACTACCTTTTTCTCTAGGGAATGGTAGACATGACCGTATAGCTACAGTATATGTGGATGCTATCTCAGCTCGAATATTATCTCTGGGTCATTCTGAAAGGCTTGTGGTACCTGCATTCACATTTCCATACGAGCCTAGTTGGGGATCTCCTCCTTATACTGGAATCTCTTAAGGTCCCACCTTGTGATCCTCTGCAAGACGTTGTTCTGAAATGGGTGTCTCTGACAAATGCCTTTTGCTAACAAGTACTTCAATAAAAATCACATCAAATCACAGGTAATATCTGGGCAAATAGTTTGCATGGCAAGTGTGGGTGACCTGTTGACTTGGGGATGGTGGTTACCTTGTTGCTGAACTATGGATTTCTGAGCAAGGTCATGTCACACGATTTTGTAAATCAGTCAATTGACCTCGCAGCTTTCCATAACGTTGTGCCTGGTAAAGCATTAATTGTTGCTCTATAGTACTATTTAGGCCACAAAATCCATTCTGTCCTTAGACCAAAAGTTAATGAAAGACAAAGGGCCTAATGTGTCTATTCAGATCCTGGCCTACTGTTTGGTGAATGTCATCACCTTGACCTACAGGCTGGCTAGATATCAAACCCTCACCATGTCAAGCCACTTTAAGAGGAGTGTCTATAAAGAGTGTCCCCTCCTCATGGGAATTACTTAAAGGCGTGACATTGCTGCTACCTGGCTTTCAGCAACAGGGTGCTAAACTGCCAAAGGAGGTTTCAGGGAATGTTGGCTATTTTCATAATCTTTGGTTTGAGATTACCAAAGCAACATACCCAAAATATATTTTGGTTGATTTTTAAATGATTCAAATGTAAACATTATGTGTTTTTTTTTTTTTAATATTCTGATTTTTAATACTGATATCTGTATCCTGTTAGAACGCAACCCTTTGTGTGTATGTTTTTGTATGTGTGTGTGTTTACCCTTGTAGAGAGAATGGAAAAAATGGCTACATCCATATGTCCATCTTTAGATGAAAATTCTGTACATTGGCTGTGGGACAAAATATTTTTGACTTCAGCAGTCAGGTGGATAAGTTCTGGATTCCATTTAGGCTTGATGCCCTATAGTAGAGTTGTTAATCCAAAATAATCCAGACAAGTCCACTCAGTTCAGTTTATTCCTCTGCAGGTGATTCAGCTCTCCGTGCTGTAATCCAACATGACATTTGAATCTTTCATCTTCCTAGCTTTCTTTAAAATGACTTTTCATGTTGTTATTGTTGAATACTACGGTACGCACTCAGTACTCAGTAATCACTTGACACACTGGTTTTCAATATTTACATTTACATACAATGTCATAATATTTATACTGATTTTTTTTCATATGGAAAAACAACAACGGTATCGTCATATCTATTACTGAGCTTCACATATAAAAGTGCATTCCAGACTTCTCCTGAATTCTCGAGCTAATTCAATTCTTGACATCAGAATATTCTTTAAATTGTTCCAGACTTCGTCAATACGATAACTGAATTAAAATAATCAGCAAATTATCGTTGTGCTGAAAAGTGCTTTTACTCACCAAAAAAAAAAGTGGAAAACAAAAAAAACCCTATAATTTTGTATGCATGGATCCGGCAAAAGAACACTGACACTAGATCACATTACACCTGTAGCCCCATTTAAAGCCATGTCAGAAGTTTGTTCGCATTTTTAACATGGCAGTTGGATATCCTGTGTTGCAAATGTGAACTTCTTTCACTTTTTCCTCTTCTTTGACATATGTATGTTTTGGGTCCATCTTAAATCCAAGTCAAGATGTTTTGCATTGAAAAGGCATCAAAAGAAATTAAGAAATTAATTTTCTTTTCTTTTTTTTAACTTTTAAAAAAGTTTTTTTTGTTTTGTTTTTTTGGAAAAATGTCTATTCTGTAAGTGTGCAGGTTGATTTTCATGATAAACATTTTGCTAACACCATGAGCAGACAAATTCAGTTCAGCACTTCCTGTACAAACCTTTATCTATCACCTTTATGTATTTCTTTGTTTATCAGTCATGGTGCTATTTTTTTCCAGACTCCCTTGTGATGGTATTGTCTTGCCCCAAAAGCATAATTTAAGTCTCTCTCTTTCTTTCTCTCTCTCTCTCTCTCTCTCTCTCTCTCTCTCTCTCTCTCTCTCTCTCTCTCTCTCTCTCTCTCTGTGTGTGTGTGTGTGAATAAAAAAAGATATCATGGGAATACCACTCCCTGCAACATTTAGAGAATGGTTAATACTCTGAAACTGAGAAACAAAACATTCCCTGTTTCTCCTTCTGCTCTCACTGTTCTGCCTTCTAACACATATTGCTTTAAATTGCATCAATCACTCACACCATAGCTTTCTCTCTCTCTCTCTCTCTCTCTCTCTCTCTCTCTCTCTCTCTCTCTCTCTCTCTCTCTCTCTCTCTCTCTATTTAGCTAGTGTTTGTTTAGCAATGTCTGACCCAATTACTCTCTCTCTCTCTCTCTCTCTCTCTCTCTCTCTCTCTCTCTCTCTCTCTCTCTCTCTCTCTCTCTCTCCCCCCTTCTTTAGCAATTACTCTAACACTGGTTGCTGTTTACTCATCCCTCCCATACCCTTACACCATCCCTGACTCAAGCCGACTCTCAGTCTTTGTCCTTCCTCTCATCTCCAGACTGCTCCTCTTTCTCCTGATTCTCCTTATTGTTTTGTTTTCTGGGTGTCACTGACTCGCTCTCCTTTTCAACGTCTATCTCTTTTTCCCTTTCTTGAAAGAGTTGAGCTAGTTTGTGGAAACGTGGGCCCCACTCCTCCAACCCACCACCCCACTCCTCCTTGTTGGCTTCCTTCTCTCCTTCACTCTCCAGGGAGCTTAGCGAGCCAGCCCGTGACCCTGTGCCTTCAAGGCCATACACTTGAACCGAGTCATACGGTGGCTGTGTTGGATCGAAGGTCACCTGTGCCAGACGTAACCGCAGAAACTCTCCAACTCTTAAGGTCAGAGACTGGCCACCACCTCCTTGCATGCCCCTTCCTGTTGCTTCAGGCACTGATGGCCAAGCTCCTCCATATCCCAGGATCCCTCCAAATGCCCCTCGACCCTGCCCAGGGTAGGGTAGCAGCTGGGGCATCATATCCCTCCTTCCCAGATTGTAAGCCCCCACACCCACCCTTTCCTGCCAGTCTGCCACAAACCCTGTGCTCTCCGGGACACACAGTGGAATCCCACCTTCTGGCCTTGCTACCACAAAACTACTTCCCATCTCCAATCCACCTCGGCTCAAGCTGGCAGTGTAGTCCTTCTGCTGCTCCCCCTGCAGGACAGTGGAGTAATTGCGGCTGACAGATTGCATGGCATTGTTTGTGCCATCTGTGCCATCTGTGGAGCCAGCTGTACTCTTTTTTGGTGAGAGCCCAGCACGTGAGGACCGTCGCCCTGCCATGGGCAATGTGGCTGAATCACACAACCAGCCACCTGAAACCCCAGGCCTGGCCAGTGAGCCGGATCGAGTCAGCACCAGTTCCCGTGGCACAGAATCTGACTGCACCTGTTGGGGATGGGGAGGAGCAGGAAGGTTAAAGTGGGTCAGGATATGCTTATGCTTCTAAATGAAGCAAAATAGAGAGGAGAAGGAAGAAGGATCGAGTTTTATAAAGACGGGGAGAACATTAAAAAAAACAGAGAAAAACAATTAGTTACTATGAATAAATATATAGTTTGAGATGAGAAAATAATGAATCCTGAAAAGGCAGAAAGTTAAAGACGATAAGATGAGAAGCGAAGCCGTAGCAGAGATTAAACTGAGGAGCTTAAGAGAGCTCTGTAAATTGGACTCCAACAGTCTCATTTTCTTTTGCATGTAAATCAATTCTATTTCCCTTCACAATAATATTTTGCAAGAAAGTAATCATTTTCTTTCATCCTACAAACACAAAACTCCCGATAATCTGTTCACATAAACTTGTCAATAAATGATTGAATTTTTGCATCGTCTATATATATATATATATCGTCTAGATAGGAATTAATCACATTAAAATTAAAGAAAAAGTACACTATGTGTTTATATTGAGATATTTGTGATGTATTGAGTTATCCTGGTGCTCAGAATTTTTTGCGGTTTTATGCTATGCTAATGTCATGGGGGACACTTGTTAGCACAATTACAATGACTTTATACAGGAGTTAAAAAGAATGTCATTGTTCTCAAACATAAGGCATAATGAGAGCGCCAATGTAGAAATAGTGGCGACTGTAAACGTTTGGACTCAGTTCATGTTGCAGCAGACTATGGTGTTGTCCCAGTATAAGCATGAAAGCTACCGAAGGTGGTCTGTTTGAGCACAGTGTATAGGTGTGGACATTAGAGTTGGACAGACTAAAAGACTAAAGTCCTGCGTCTTTGTGCGTAATGTAGAAAACTGATGATCAATGAAAGAAGTTAAATCTTTGGATCCCATTAAATCCCATTATTACCTTTATTAAGGAATAATATTTAGTAAATATATTTATTTATTTTTCCCTTTTTAAACAATCGGCTTGGTTATTATATAAAAAAAAGATGATTCTTACCCAATTCAGATCCTGGCTCGGTTGGGCGTCACCAACCAAATCTTCCTTGGTATCATTTTTCTGCGGCGTTCCTTCTTCAGATGCAGTGGCTCCATCCTGGGACGTAGTTCCTTCTTTATTCCCCATCTCACTAGGCCCCATGTACAAGTGTCCCGGTTCTAGGGGCCCCACCATTGCACCTTGGTTATGGATTACAAGGGAGTGATCTGGCTGGCCACCAGAAAAGCGGTATCCCAATTCGGTTAGGCCAGGGTCGTATGGACCCTGTGACCGCCGTAGCACAGGTAGTGTCTGGCTGCTGTAACACAAACGGCCATATAGAGGAGTCTGGCTAGGGTACTGCCCACTGTCCATAGGTCCTGATTGGGCCCAGCTGTTGTATGTTCGTGATTTATCCTGGCCACGCTGAGAGAGGCGTCTAATTAGGAAAGCAATAAAAGATTAAGATACTTTTAGCTGAAATATTGTCATGTTTATATTCGTCACTGTGCAAGCACAGTGAAAAGACTATGTAGTGTGCTGTGAGCTAAAATTTTACTTGCACCGACTCACATGTTCCGACTGTCAAGGGTTCGGTATCCCCTCCTTGCACCGTGCGGGGCGCTCTGGAGTGCCGTGATGTCAAACGCAGCTGTGTCGGCTTCACCGCCTCCCTCGTCATCATACGTGATGATGTTCTCCCTTACGTCATCTTCCTCTAGAGGAGAAAGTGAGTCCCTTTTTTGTCTGCGCAGGGACAGAGACAGAGCAGTGACAGCTAAAGAGAGAGAGAGAGAGAGAGAGAGAGAGAGAGAGAGAGAGAGAGAGAGAGAGAGAGAGAGAGAGAGAGAGAGAGAGAGAGAGGGGAAATGGAAAAGGACAAAAAAAAAGAGAGAAATCTTTTTTTTTTTTGTCATTTATAAAAATGGAATACATACTGTCTGTGGTTTGATATATTTTTTTTCCAATGAAATTGCAGGGTGCTCCAGAGAGAGAAAATGATTCCAACAGGCCATTAGAACAGAAAGCATTCTCAGAGATACACAGAAAAAAATGACTAGTCATTAGATGATCTTTTTCACAGTCATACCCAAAAGTGTCGCCCCGCATGCTAAAATCGCCAGAAGGGCCGCTGTGCTGAGACCCGGAGAAGGCAAAGAGGAGTGCTGGGGTAAACATACAGTTTCCCTTTCCCACTCCGCATCACTCTGCTTCTCCTTCTCACTGGCTCGTGCACCTCCTCTCAGACAGGGACACACTGACACAGTGACTGTCGCCGTGCTAGTCAGACCTGATGATACATCCCTGAGGACCAGAGGAACATGGAGCGTCAAAGAGGTTGTCGAAGAGCGGGAGTGAGCTTGCAAAGGAGAGACTAGAACCAGGCTTGCAGTGGGACCTGGAGAAAAACAGACAGACAAATAAACAAGAAAAGGGAAAGAGGAAATGGAGAGATAGATGGTTAGATGAAAAAAGAAAAGAGAAGGCTTGAAGCTCAAGTGGAGCCTGATAGACATTTAATTCCACTGAAATCAGTCAAGTGAAATTTAATTCCGTTCCTGCTTGGGACTACATTTGTCCAGACCATTGAGTCTGAATGCTATGGAGAATGCCAAGGCATATTCTGTCTGAGCACAGAAAGAAGATATATGTGGCAGGAAGAAGCAAAGGCAAACAAAGTAGCAGTGCAACAAAGGAACCAGAGATACAAACGATGACGAGAGATGCAGAGGAAGACAATGCTGCAGACAGAAATATATGTAAAGAGAAAGCAGAGAGAGAGGAAACTGGTAAGGCATAGAGAAAGAAAGAGAAAGAAGCAGTGGAAAAGAGGGGGGCGGGAAGACTGCATCAGACAGGGCCAAAAACACAACGCACACCTCCACTCTCTCGAATGCTGAAGTTGAGTGCAGCACTGGACTCAGGAGGGATGTTGAAGTAGACCGTGCTGTCGTTCCCTCCCTCGTCTCTATCAATTGCTCTCAACACTTGCACCACCTGAGAGGAAGAGATGGGGAATAAGAGAGCAATGAATAGACAGCAATCAATAAAGAATGAAAAATAAAGGATATAGAGAATAAAGCTACAATTCACACATACATTTATTTATTTATTTATTTATTTATTTATTTTTATATGTTGGCTTCGTTGCCTCAGAACTCAAGAGTCCGTAAAGCTCCGGTTACTGTTTGTGCTGTTTCGCAAAAAAAAAAATCCTGGTTGGTGGACTGGGGATTTGAAATTATGCCAAGATATGAATAAGTGTGGGACTGGTGGTGTATGTGTATGAAGCCGCCTAGAGATAGTCTGCCACTGCATCCTATCAAGGGAGCCTCTGCCGTGTTCCTGGAAAAGGTTAGTCATGATGAATGAATGAATGAATGAATGAATGAATGAATGAATGAATGAATGAATGAATGAATACCAAAGTGAATGAAGTTCTGAGCATTTAGCAGAACCTACAAATACACGTTTAGCACATGCCTTAATATACTGTATCTCCAGCCCATGAGACCCACTTAGACTAGAAATAACCATACCCCACCATCTTGCATCAAGGATCTTCCCTCACACCTTGGGGACATGCTGGAAAGAAAAACGAGTGTAATGTGGTTCAGAAGCGAGTGCTGGCAGGACAGTTTTGCTGCAGCAGGGGAAGAACATTTTTTGTATGTTTTCCATAATACATGAAGATTAAGAGACTGTCAAGTCACATTAACAGCTCAGTACATCTCGGAAGTCGATGAAACGTTGCTGCTGTAGACGGTTCGAAGTTGAAAGGGAGCTCTAGAAATGAGTGCAAATTAAACCTCTGAACGAAGACATGTGTTGGGAAAGCCGAGCAGATGGGCACGGAGACCCAATTAAAAACTAAACATGTGGGAAAATATCATGACATAGTGAGACAAACAGCAAATCACAAACAAACAGTGGAGTAGATATTCAATTAGTTTGTGGATAAAAAGGTGAGAAGGCAAACAGCGATGGATGAGGAAATTTTGGATTTGAAAGATTAGGCCGTACAGAATAAATGTTATATAAACAAGTCACAAAGAAATCATTAGATTGACAAATGTGTTATTTTTAGAGGTTTCTGTAAGGTGACATTTATGTAACATTTATGGAAGCGTTCTCCGTGGTCAATGCTTTGTGGCATTCAGTAAGTTCTTCAGAGGGCTTGTGGAATTGTCTTACACATGATTGTGGGGAATCTAAAGCCTATCCCAGGGAACTTACAGTAGGGCACAAAGTTGGAGACCTCCTGGATAGGGTGCCATGCCAACAAAGGGCACAGATGCACATATATTCACACACCCATTCACATGGAAACTCCCAAAGCATGGGGAGAAAAATACAAAATAAAACTCTTCAGGAAATGCTCTCTGAGGTGGTTAAAGCAGTCTTACTTTTCACTTTGGTGCATCATTTCACCCCATAACCAATTATTTTAATGCTTCAACAGCACACACCCATGCACCCTCAAATAGTGTGTGGAACACAATGACACAAAAAGTCTACTCATAAATGTCCGTCAAAAGCACGAAAGCCTAAACTAATTTAAATGACAATAAATATACTGTATATGTAAAAGTTAATAGTCTTTGGTGATCAGCTCACCTGTCCGACAGAGGTGGAGTCACACATGGCTGTTGTGTACTGTCTGTCCAGCTCTGGAGCATTGTCGTTCAGGTCCAATGTCTCTATGGCTACCAGCACTCTGGACACTTGGCTGGGGTTATCTGATGTAAGAGAATAAAAAAGCAGTGTTTGTTAGTTAGTCATGTACAGTAGTGTAATGGATTACCCCATCACAAAGGGTTTTTGGCCCTATATGCACCTCTGCCATATCACTGGGCTGTTACCTACAGTAGGGTATACACCTGTTTTGCGAAGTCTATGCCATGTATTCATTCATTTATTCATTTTCTACCGCTTATCCGAACTACCTTGGGTCACGGAGAGCCTGTGCCTATCTCAGGCGTCATTGGGCATCGAGGCAGGATACAGTATACCCTGGACGGAGTGCCAACCCATCGCAGGGCAAACACACACACTACGGACAATTTTCCAGAGATGCCAATCAACCTACCATGCATGTCTTTGGACCGGGGGAGGAAACCGAAGTACCCGGAGAAAACCCCCGAGACACGGGGAGAACATGCAAACTCCACACACACAAGGCGGAGGCGGGAATCGACCCCCCAACCCTGGAGGTGTGAGGCGAACGTGCTAACCACTAAGCCACCGTGTCCGCCATGCATTTATATATTTTCTATTTTCAGAATAAGAGTATGTCTTTTTCTTCTTGGACCCGTGCTATGTTTTTTTTATTTTCCTGAATCCGATACTCACCCAGCATCCACACATTCTGCTTGAATAAAACAGCATATTAAAGCTAGCTATAAGTATGCGCCATTGTTTAGAGTGTAACAATACATAGATTTCTAGATTCCCTTTGTCAGATGCAATCCGTCCATTCTAGGATGCAGATCCATCTATAGAGCTATTCCCAACCTCACAGAGCCCAAGGTACAAGGTTCCTGGCCACACTTTTACAATGTAGTGATTTTGCTTGCCAAGGAAAAATCAATATACTGTACATGACCAGTTCACCCAGGCCAGGCAGGTCCAGGCAAAGGGAGAGTCTGGCTGATTTAACACAAGCAACCATACCAAGTAGTTTGGCTGGGGTACTGCCAGAGTGTGACACTTTTTATAAATTTATACTGGACTAGATCTTCGATCATTTCTCCCATTCCAGATTAATGCTTGTCATATCAAATAAATAGCTTGTGCTCGGCTGTCTCGGACAGTATGGACCTGTCATAGGCTTGGACTTATAATGGATTGGTTCTGAGACTGAAAAAGTATGCCTACAAAAGACTCGTCACATTAACATTCAGTGTCAGACGTCGGTTTTAGATTGGACTGTATTCACACACACACACACACACACACACACACACACACACACACACACACACACACACACACACACACACACACACACACACTCAGTGGAACAACATGTTATAGATAAAAGCACATCGCACAACATTCCTAGAAATAGGTTCCGTTGGTCTGAAATAATAAATCCTCACTTTTCATAAGAAAACTTTGGCAGATAAATGAACTGTATTCTGCTCTCATTTCTAAACCTTGAGCTTTCTATTCAGGGACAAAACATTGGTGTGCCTTGTATATTAATCAACTACAATTTTTTCATACGTAATCGTTGTATATCTTTTCCGTTTCTTTTGTTTCATCATTTTTAATTTGAATGAGCGCTGCTTACAAATTTACAGTATGGCATTTTGGGGGCTTTTTATTTATTTAAATTTTTTTTTTTTTCATTTTATTCCAGAATGCTGTCCTAGTATAAAGACTTACTAAAATGTAGAACTGCATACATTTTTTCAGTAGAGATGTGTGTGATTGTAGAGTAGAACCACTAGAATGTAACAGTTATTCAGCTGAAAAATATGAGTGCTCTGAGTTTTGGCAAAACAGCAAGGAGAAGAATTTAACTGAGGGGGAAAAAATGGTGCTAAAAAAAAAAAAAGCAAAGAGAGCACATCGCTATCTGTACTTCAGTTTAAAAAAAACAATTCCCAATTTTTTGTTAATCTGAAATTAAATAAGTAAATAGTTCATTTGTATAATCATGATTATTATTCCTTATAATCTTACTCAAGTATGATAAATAAATATTCATTCATTCGTTCATTTTCTACCGCTTATCCGAACTACTCGGGTCACGGGGAGCCTGTGCCTATCTCAGTCGTCATCGGGCATCAAGGCAGGATACACCCTGGACAGAGTGCCAACCCATCACAGGGCACACACACACTCTCATTCACTCACACTCTCACACACTACGGACAATTTTCCAGAGATGCCAATCAACATACCATGGTGTGAGGCGAACGTGCTAACCACTAAGCCACAGTGCCCCCTTATAAATAAATATTAAAATATGTAATATGTACTTTTAACATTTGGTTTTTATTTCTTCACCATCATACTACATGTAGTGCACTGTGTGATCTTTAAATCTAATTTATAAAAAAAATAAAATAAAAAATCTGTCAATTCAGGTCAAATCTAATTGAGCATCTCTGCTGAGCATAAACCATAAACAAGGAAGGACAAGCAGAGTTTACATTTTGGAAGGACAAGCAGAGTTTACATTTTGAAATCATTCATCATTTTTTTATCCATATGGTCTGCATATTTCTTTTACAGAACTACAGTACAACTGAGAATCACAATTGCATTCAAATCTAAAAAAGTTATGTGTGAAACAAGTCTCAGAGCAGCTTTACAGAAGTATGGAAACAGAAGAGAAAGAAAAAGAAATAAATTTAATAATAATATAAATAAGAGGAAAATTTTTAAAGTTTAAAAGTTTAAAATTCATTTTAAAAAGATTGCCTTAAAATTTAAAATACTATAGATCTATCCCTATCCCTAATGAGCGAGCCGGAGGCAACGGCAGCAAGGAAAAACTCCCTGAGATGATATGAGGAAGAAGCCTTGAGAGGAACCAGGTTCAGAAGGGAACCCATCCTCATTTGGGTGACACCCTACAGTAAATAATGTAAATATAAATGATGTCTTTGCTACAACAGTTTATAATATATAAGTTGACTTATTTTGTTTCTATATACTGTAACAATAAGCCTACATGTTGTTCTGCTATCTTGTAATAATATAACTCGGATCTAACTGTGAGAGCGTGAGAGACGGAAACCTGTTATTACCTCTTTGTGTGGCGATGATGGTGATATTGTGCCACTGCTCTTGCTCACGGTCCAGCTCTGTTGTCGTGGTGATAAGCCCAGTATCTGGGGTGATGCGGAACAAAGCCTCCGGATCTGACTGAGGATCAATGGAGTACCTGAGAGAAAGAGACAGAGAGGTGAGGTAGAAGTGAACCAGGTAAGGATGGACAACTGAGTGATACAAAGACATTAGAGGCATGAAGGATAGAGTAAATCGGGGAGATACATGACAGATGAAAAGGCAATCAAAGATAAAATTGAAAAGCAATGACTTCCGGGTACACCTGTAGAAAACTGGTGCTAAACACTGGCAGAGATGTGCAAGGTAGGGCAAGAGCAACAATGCCAGTTAGGAGTACCCTATCTGGAAGATTGAATGTGCTTGGGTAGGATCTCTAAAATTTGGGGACACTTCAGAACAGTGATTGTTTGGGTTGTGGAGCTTTTAAGATTAAATCAGTCATGGATGACTTGGGGGCGGCAGTCCATAACAGATATTTGGAATAGTATTACAAAGGCCACTAAGAGCACTTTAAAGGCCTATCATTTCACAGATATATTAGACTCCAAATTCACAGAAGTTGCTGAGTCTCAGGAACCTTTACATAGATGAGACTGAGGGACATAGGTGGGGATGCAGAGAGGTTATATAGAAAGAGTCAGCTTTTTGGGGTCTGGCTGTCAAGGACCGTAAAGCAGAATTATTTTCTAGAATGTGTCACAATAAAGAGATATGAAATATGTAAATAAGTGTTCAGGCCGTTACCTGATGTTGCTGCTGAGTCCTGTGTCTGGGTCCACGGCACTAACCCGTCCAACGGTGCATGCCGGAGCACAGTTCTCTGACACCTCCATGTGATACCGGGCCCGGGAGAAACGTGGCGGTTCATCTGCATCCAATACAGCCACTCGGATGGAGGCACGGTCTTTGAAGGGGCCACGGCGCAGGAAACGTGGGTCAACGGTTGGGTTCATCACCTCAACAGAGAAGGAATATGAGCTCCGACTCTCATAGTCAACAGCCTGCCAACAAAACAGAAAACAAAATTGGATTTGAGGATGAGCTCAAAAATAAACGAATGCATGCACTTTGCTTAAAGCAGTTCTTTCCCTGGTCTTTTTGATAGAAAGATATAGCCATGCGAACTATATACAGTAGCTAGTTGGAGAATGTATGCAGAATCACAGTTCTGGCCAGATCACCCTAAATATTCCGAATTTTTATGGATTATTGTCATCTCTGCATATTAGTTCCAGAATGAGGCTAAACTAGGCTATACTCATTGCAATCTCTGCTCTCTGGTGCTGTTCTCAGACTCTGACAGTGTGAACATTGGATTGAACTTGACTAGAGGCTATTTAGAAAACTTTTAGCCTGCAGGTAAACCGAGTGTGCTTATTCATGTCTGGATGCTCAGAGTGTGTGCTCAGGGACTAAGATCTGAGGTAATATTGTGAGCGTTTTACAGACACCATAACTAGTAAATGCCCTGAAAACCTGTGATAAGTTTTGCTGTTTTCATGACTCTCTGGAGAAATTTGCAGTTATGGCCAGAGCATCTGCCAAACCATACAGCCATGCTACTAAACAGGATGTTCTCTATATTTGAGCGGTAGAACTTTGTAGGATTTTAAGAAATAAGGTGGCAAACACTGTAATAATCATCTAAAATGAATCTCCTGTATACTGAAACAGGACAGTCCTAGTTGGAATGATCACATTAATCACTGCCCATATGGTTTAATAATTTCATTTAACATGATTGCTTTCACCTGTATTCTTTAGCAGCTTATAAAATAACATTTTATAGCATCCAGCATGTCCTATTATATATCTGGGACGTTTAGGAGACTGTATTCATTCAGTATTCATATCTCAGGCGTCATCGGGCATCAAGGCAGGATACACCCTGGACGGAGTGCCAACCAATCACAGGGCACACACACTCTCATTCACTCACACACACTACGGACAATTTTCCAGAGATGCCAATCAACATACCATGCATGTCTTTGGACCGGGGGAGGAAACCGGAGTACCCGGAGGAAACCCCCGAGGCACGGGGAGAACATGCAAACTCCACACACACAAGGCGGAGGCGGGAATCAAACCCCCAACCCTGGAGGTGTGAGGCGAACATGCTAACCACTAAGCCCCCCTAGGAGACTGTATTTAAAAAGATTTTCAGTGCCAGCTGTATTGGTCCATTGGAGTTTTTTTTTTTTTTTTTTTTAAACAAATTACATCAATGCTAAATGCTGCACTTTGGTAATCAGTGATTATAATAGTTTTAGTGTGCACGGGATAGCCAGATTTTCTCTGTGTCAAAACATAGCAGAATAAAGATAACCTTTTTAAAACTCAAATAATAAGTTCCCTTTCTTTAGACTACATGTTTTGGCATCTTATCGCCACTTCAGAGCTGATTAAAAAAAAGGAAAAACTTAACTACAAACCAACTGCTTTCTCAGCACATTTTTTGTTGTTTCAAACAAAACTACTTAAGACATTGTGCTTGGCTTTAAAAAAAAAAAAAAAAGCATATTTTCCCACAAAAGGAGAGTATATTGTAGTAAAGAAAGTGCTGAGACAGCACTTTGTCACAGGTTAGATATACAGCTCTAGCTATGTTTCTTGCACAAGCAAACATAGTCATAATTTGTCATTCATGTTTACTTATAGAGCAAGTGTTAGCAATCCTGCTGCTGCTGCTATATACTGAACAGCCACAACATAAAAAACACTGATAGGTGAAGGGAATAAGATTGATTATTTGATCACAATGTCAACTATCAAGTGTACAGTCAGTTCTTTAAGTTGATGTGCTGGAAGCAGGACAAATGGACAAGCGTGAGGATCTGAGTGACTGAGAATGGCAAAGTGTTGACAAGCAATCCATAGACGCTAAATCTTGCCACTTACAGGATTTGTCAGATATCACAACACACCTTGAGAGATCTTCTGAAGTCTATCAATGCTTTAATGGATCAAGTAAGTAGTATTTGCAGGACAATGGGTACCACGGGGGTTGGGTTTGTTTTAATGTTACGGCTGATGGATGAATACAGTAATTAGCTGCCATGTTGAAGTGTAAACTGTTAATACCCTCCATCCCACATAAATATCATGTCTTTCTAACCTTGATGTAATTTCATAAATATGTGTGTATAATTATCTGTCGATTAGGGGGCGGGGTGGCTTAGTGGTTATTACG
>NC_062518.1:21433296-21435796 GCF_022655615.1 Tachysurus fulvidraco
CCAACAGCATCTCATGTAGGTTTGTTTTTGTGATTGCTGTGGCTAGAACTGCTTTGATATTTTTTTCCTTTTATATTGTGAGGCAAAATGTTGTGCTTTTTCTCATGGAAATCTACTAGAATTGGCAAGATTTTATTTTTAACCCATACCAGTAAAGATACAGTACATACAGTATGTAATTTCTTTTCATGATAGCTATGAATCGAAGAAGGTGTCACGCGAGAAATCTGCAGAAATTGTGAGGTAAATTTTAAAAACTGGAATCCCTTCTAAAACATTGTTGAATTGGCTTGATTTTCATGTTCATTTTAGTGATTATAAAAATCACAATTTTATTAGGGATGTAAATGCAATGGCAAATACCGTATATGTACAGTATCTGTACTCAGCTTGAAAGCAGAAGTAGGTGTGACCAAATAAAAGAAGTGTTTCACTTTTTCTAAAGAATTTGGTGAGTTCTAAAAAAAAAACACATAAAAATCAGTAGCCTTATTTAAACTTGTGTGTACCCCTGACCAGGCAGTTACTAAGGATAAATGGAAGCTCTGCAAAATGCTGCATATATTTCCATAAATTCCAAGAATGTATTAATATTTGGCTTGGGAATGTGTTTGAATGTGTTTTTTAGTGTGTGCTCAAAAATGTTCTTAGCAGTGCATAACAAGTAATGTTTGTTTAGCCTAATATCCAAAGTGTCTATGCTTTCAGTGTTTCCTTTGTGCGCACATCAACGGTAGACTTTCAGCATTATGCTCCTATTTGCATAACCGGACAGACATACAGTCGGTACGTCAGGAGGGCTAAAAAAATAGTGTGGAAACTGAAATAAATGCCCAATCAGTTGCACAGACTAAATGCACTGTGCGGGAGGCGCAGTTTGTGGTTTAAAGGGCGTCATAAAGTGGTGTAGTCAACCGTTCAAGACAATAAGTGTTAATAAATGAAATTTTCCAAGTGGTACATAAGCTGCAATCAACCAAAAAAAATGAATAGAGTTTAATTTAAATCATGACTCATGTTTGAGAACAAGTAAATAATGTGAAGGGCATTAATATAGTTGATGCGCCATTTAATTAGCCTACTAATTTTTTATTTACAAAAAATAAGCTTTTGTGTACAGAATTAGCTTCAGAATGTCTTGACCTGTTTTTTTTCTCGAAAATTCTTATATACAATATATTGTTTTACTTAATTAAATCTCTGACTTTTTTGTTCAACACGGACATGTATTGCTTTGTAATAATTTGAATACTTTATTAATTTTGAGTTTTTGGCTACTGTATTTCTTAAGGACTTCTAATTCAGATTGTATCGAAGCTGAATTTTGTGTATTGTTACACATCATGTTATGCCAGTCAAGCAACCTCAATGTCCTCGTACTACACTATGTGCTAAAAGTGTAATATTGTTAGCAGGGATTTTTTTTAGCTTAGCTTTTTTTCGTTTTAGCTGTATCGATCATATAAACAGTGCTATACTGCTAATAAACAAAAATGGAGCTATTTGAGTGTTTATCGATGTGATGTGTTAGTGAGACACTATTACCATACAAACTCCTAAACTATATGGTTTGTATTATTCACTGACTACAATACAAGCCTCTTCAGGATCTGGATGGATCTTCCACTTCCAGAACTATGTGACATTGGGTCTATTTAACACTGCGTTAACATTTTGATGTGTTTTTAGATGTACCTGGAGTGTCTGAGGTCACTGTGACATATGACATGTCCCAGACAAAATAAGTTCAAACGCAACCAAAACAAACATTTACAGGTTTAGGTTTGTGCACCAAAACGATGTATATTTAAGTTTGTATACCAGCTGTGCACATAACACGCAAGCCTAATTTCACACAACCTAATAACAGCTTAGTCCATGAAGTTCTCGAGAAGGAAATTCTAGAAAATCCCACATTATACCTTCTCCGCTATCCCTCCTCTGCAAGGCTTATCCCCTGCTACACTTTTAAGCTTTCTGAAACCATCACGGTGCCCAGTTTGTGTCCGTAACAACATTTTCACAACCGTTTTCCGCCTTTCTTTCACCTTGTCTTCCCTTTGGGATGTTTTCACCCACCCCCTATAACCCCACTATATTCTCTGATCTTTCTATTTCTCTCCCTTTCTCTCTATTTGTGTTTCTCTCTCTGTCTCTCTCAAAGAAGATTAGAACAATCTCTCTTCACATTGCAAAGGCAAACACCCATAATCCTGCCAGGGCTGCAGGTTTATGGCCTCGGATTAGCCACTCCTTTACAAAATAGAGCACACAGTGAAGGAGAACCGTAATCATTATTCCATGACTGGGGACCATTTAGTCCTTGTAACTCTTAAAAAGTAAACTTTTTCCCGCCATGCTTTAGTGAATCTAAGAAAGCATGTATTTATTTCTTCTCAGGCATTTCTGTTGCTCATTTTGTTCCGTTTCTTTGCTGATATTGCCTGTTGAAAATAGGGTTTCAGCCCAGGATTAGCAAATACACCACTTTGATGGACAT
>NC_062518.1:21440796-21478296 GCF_022655615.1 Tachysurus fulvidraco
TGTTCAGTGTCACCCAAATAAGGATGAGGTTCACTTCTGAGTCTGGTTCCTTTCAGGTTTTCTTCCTCATATGATCTCTGGGAGTTTTTCCTCACCACCGTCACCTACAGTATGGCTTAATCATTAAGGATAGATTCTAGATATGAATAGTAACTTAATTTAAAACTTTAAAGATGTTTTTTTTAATTCTGTTTCTATACCTCTGTAAAGCTGTTTGAGGCAATGAGAATTGTTAAAAGCGCTATGCGAATAAATTTAATTGAACTTATGAAATAGTGTATACCGTACATAAACACAAAAGGAAATAAAATACGTTGACTAAAAGGGTAAAAAGACAAAAATTTAAATAATATACAATGGTGCAGTTGAGTTCTTTACAGATGTGTCTAATAAGTACCGTGTTGCTGTAATTACGTCAAGTCAAGTGAAGTCAATTCAAGTCAAGTCAAGTTCAACCTGGAAAATCCGGAAAATTTCAAAAATCAGTCCAATCATTTTAAACTTCAAATTTAATGACAGTGGACTTATCAATCTTTTCAGAAAATTGTGTGTATGTTCGTTTGGAAGAAACAAAAGAAAACATACCGGCTACATTTCCAAAAGTTAAAAAAAAAACTGGTTTTATTTATACTTGTCAAAAAGCAAAGCTCACAACACTGAAATGATTAAATGGCAAAAAAAAAGACATAGAATTGTAATTTTGTATAATATTAATCTTTGTATAATAAACTTTTATTATGTTTATTCTGTTCTGTAAAGCTGCTTTGAGACTATGTCCATTGTTGAAAGTGCTACATAAAGGGAAATTACATTGAATTGAAAATATATCCAGACCTACCTCTGATTATATGGTGCCATTTCGTTTATAATAAGCGAATGATTCATGATATTTATACTTATTAGTGATAGTTCACTTTCTTTATCTTTCACATTCTTCAAACTATATATATATATATATATATATATATATATATATATATATATATATATATATATATATATATATATATGTTTACATTTAAATATTCTTCTTATACTACTTGTTCCTATGTTTTTTCTAAAAATTGTGGAATTGTAGAAATATCTCGAATATCAAATTTCTTGTGCAAACGCTTTTACGAATGGTTTCCACCTAAATATAGAAAGCCTAATAAGTGAAAGCAGGTGCACGATGATTTTACACCTAATCAGATCCATGAATAAGACACAAGATTTGAACATTGAACTTTTTTTTTCCATGTATAATTATAAATATATGCGATATATTACATTGACTTAGTAAAGAATAAGGAACTTGGGTCATGCTGTTGTGCAAAATAGTCAACAAAGCTGAAGCAGAAATACAACAATTCCCTAAAAAAATGTTTTAAATCAAAATAAAATACAGCTTGTAATCCAAAGAAAGTGCAAAATGTTTTGTGCTGATGACTCTCCCATGGAGGAAAAGTGCTTTCAAAGCTCTGACACTGAAGCTATTTTTTATTTTTTTACTAAAACTATAGGAGTGTCCACTGTACAAGTCCCACCGAACAAGTTGTTAGAATAACAACATGGATAAAGCTCATCAAAAATGTAATCTGTGCAAATTATATGATTTTAAATTTACGTTTGTAGTAAAATTTCACACACTCTGGTGCTTAAATAGTATACAAGAATTTTTTTTAACAGTTTTATATATTTTGCGTCAAACAATAAATGGAAACTAATCGCTGGTAAGAACATGACTTTAGTTATGTACAATACATAAAAAATATTGATACATCTTGCTTTGTTGCTTGCTAATGTGAATGTCGGGACAATCGAACATCCAATGATAATCATATAAATATGAATTTCCATTTGAATGACACCTCATTCAACATGCCAGATCATTGCTAATCATATTTAATCTTCTGTCGGCATCGTTGTTGCCAGTATTTAGCCCACACACACACACACACACACACACACACACACACACACACACACACACACACACACACACACACACACACACACACACACACACTTCTCACAGATTGAGAAAGAGCTGATTCAACTGCTCTGACTCACAGTGAACACTGCACTCATTCCCTCACTAACTTTTTATAGAAGACTTGTTTTTCTTTCTTTTTTTTATTTTTTATGAGGAGCTCATTTTGTCATGACACCTGGCACAGCAAGTATATGACCTGCTCCTCCCACACCTTGCTATCACCTGCTGTGTGATATATTTTTTGACTGAAACACTCCTCTCTAAAATCTCTCTCTCTTTTTCATTCACGCACACACATACATACAGAATGTTTTTACATTTTTTTTATACATCTCACCTTAGTGAGGGTGATGATGGCCTCCTGGTTTACTCCGGTAATGCTAAAGGTGTCTCCTGACTCCCCCTCCAGGATGGTATATTCCAGCCTGGCATTCTCTCCCAGGTCGGCATCTGTTGCTGAGATCCGGCCTACCTCTGCCCCTGGAGCCGCCAACTCTGACACAGAGAACAACCAGGAACCTGAAAGTCAGAGAAGAAAGACCAAAAGTGAGGACCACAGGCACATTTAGAGACAAAACAGATCTTGTACATACACTGGGTTACACTAGCGATTACCATAAAGGTTACTGTGAAGGTGTGCAATTACTGACAGTAGCCCACCTGTTACTGTCTATCACTAAACAGGAACTGCTCCAATATCGGGGTGGTTTTATCAACACAAAACAAAACAGCCACAAAGTTCTATCTGCCACAAAGTTGATTATTTAGTGATTTATATTTTACCTTTCGCTACTGCAACTTTAAGCCATTTATAGCTACACTTTATGCTGTGGAACATTCACAAGACACAAGTTAGTACCTATAATCACTTGCACTGTAACATCACTGAAAAGTTATTACCTTATCGGACACACTGCTTTTCCTCTCACTAGAATGAGACCATGAGACTTTCTCAGCATTAAAATGTGCTGACACTGGAGACTTAAATGTTATTTTCTTACAGAATGCTTAACCATATCAACTTCCATTATGTTTACTGTACTGCTTATGCTACAAAGGGAGCCTATCATTGGGGATTCAGGGAACCTTGGATGGGGTGCCAACACTTCACAAGGCACAATCACACACACATTCCCGACAAATTAAAGATGTCAGTTGCACTAGAACGCATGTCTTTGGACTGGGAGAGGAAACCAGAGTACCTTCAGGGAACCCCCAAAGTATAGGAGAACGTTCAATCCCCATCCCAGGACTAGTCAGGACTAGTAGCCTTATATTATATATATAACTCTGCTGTACAAGTCTCTGTGATGACTTCAGATTAATCTATCACAATACTTCCATCAGACATGCTATCAAGCTATCGGATATTACACAACACAATCAAGATTAAGCACTACAGTACACACAAGTCTATCTATGCAGAGCTTGTTGTACAATTCAGGTATAAAAATCAGGTGCATTTACTTATACCATTATCCAGAGCAACAAGGTGGTATGGTAACTGGTGCCTAATTGAATGAAAAGTCATAGAATATAAGACATAAAACCCGTCTCCATTCCAAAACCTTGTTTAGGGAGCCATCATATTGTCCAATTTGAACTGATTTAAATTTCCCAGTATTATGGTGGGGGCATCTGGTTGCTTTTATTGTTGCTGGGGTACACAGTCTACGACGACAGTGACTGCTTCTGCCGCTTTACTGCTAGAGAGGACATAAAAAACAAACAACAGAATGCAGCTACATACGGCAGATGAAATGGCTTTGGCATCATGCTCAGAATTTCAACATTTCTATTTCATATCCTCTTCTTAAAAATATAGTGTCTGCACCAGTGGTTATTGATTCACACATAAGTCTTGAACTGGCATTTCAGTCGGCTCACACAAGTATAAATCTTTCACTTTCACACTTTCGCACTTTGGCACAGGAAGGATGCTTTTGGAAATATACACACAGACAAAGACAAGAAAACAGCACCATGTTGTTAATCGAGCGTAGGATGATAAGGATTATAGATGGAAGTGGGGGTCCTGTGTACTTTCGCCACAGGCATCCTTAGATTCTGGCCTCATAATTTGTTTAGCCATATCACATCTTATCTCAGCTCAAGAAGGGCTAGAGTATACAAGCGATGAAGTCGGTCAGTGCTTTGGATTCCGAGAAAGCACAGAAGGTCGTAGAGTCTTAACACCATCTCCCACTTTCCAAGATGCATAACAATTCCCTCGGATACAGTTTGTTGTTGAAAGCAATTTTTAGATGGACAAAACAATGAATGTCAAAAAGACTCTTTTTACAACTACAGTAGCTGCATAAAACATATTTCAGTTGGGCTCAAGTCGGCTCCTTCTCAAGCTTTTGTCATACACGTCCCACTAGACCAGGGTTGTTGCTTATCGGAAAAGGGCTGGTATGGGAGTAGATTTTCACTCCAACAAAATGGAACCCACACCTGAGTCTATTGAAAGCCAAGATCAACTGATTAAACAGGTGAAATCAGTTGCAACTCTTGCTTTATTGGAATGAAATCCTGCACATGCACCAGTACTTTGCAGATGTGTTTAAAGACCCATGCACTAGACAGAGACCTGGGGCAGACCCAGACCAGTCTGAGAGATAATATCTATTCCCCAGGAAGATCTGAAATCTGTAGCTGGTGATTCAGAAAACTGGTTCGACCTTCCCAACTTGCTGCTACCATGGCCCCGGAACAGGAAAAACATTCATTCATTCATTCATTTTCTACTGCTTATCTAAACTTCTCAGGTAACAGGGAGCCAGTTCCTATCTCAGGTGTCATCAGGCATCACGGCAGGATACACCCTGGATCAACCCATCGCAGGACACACACACTATGGACAATTTTCCAGAGATGCCAATCAACCTACCATGCGTGTCTTTGGACCGGGGGAGGAAACCAGAGTAACCGGATGAAACCCCCGAGGCACAGGGAGAACATGCAAACTCCACACGCACAAGGCGGAGGCAGGAATCGAACCCCGACCCTGGAGGTCTGAGGCAAACGTGCTAACCACTAAGCCACCGTGCCCCCCACAGGAAAAACATAAGTAAAATAAAAGAAAGTCGCCTCGTGACACGACATCAACAGTTTAAACCACAATTAAGAAAACACATGCACAGATATGCTTCCCAGCTGAGCAGCGGACTTCCAGGGTGCTGCTTCTGGTGTTTGGTGACTATCACACTACAAAACTATCCATTGAAGCAGTATTGCTGGTGTTTTAACACCTCAATATCACTGTGGGTTTGAGAATAGAGATGCAGTGTGTTTTTAGCTTTTTCCTTTAATAAGCACTTATTAGTTTTTCCTTGAATAGTGTCCTTTGCCACCAAACACTAAATGGAACCCATTCTTCTGGGATGAGAACAAATAAATCTAAACATAGGTAAATTATTTAGCACCTAGGTAATATCAGGTGGTCCTGTAACCCTTTTCCTTTGATGTTCAAAAAGGTCCAAAACCTGGAGGCATGTAATAAAGACAGTGGTCTAGATGCTATTCCAAAATGCTGTGTTGGATGTTTCTACTACTGTACCTCAGGGTTTTACATAATTTTGCAGTTGCATAACACAACATTGAATACAAGTAACTTTCCCTAAGAAAATATTCGCAAAAAATTTTAGACTCAAACACAGGTCACTGTTCTGGTATAGTTTACATCATTTAGCAGACACCCTTATCCAGAGTGACTTACCATTTTTAATTCAATTTATACAACAGAGCAATTGAGGGTTAAGGCCTTGCTCAGGTGCCCAGAAGTGGAAGCTTGGTGGACTTGGGATTCGAACTCATGACCTTCCGATCAGTAGTCGGACACCATAACCACTAAGCTACCACATCCCATATAGTTGTTAGGTACAAGTCTACAGTAGCTAGGTAAGATTATACAGAATTTATTCCACCACCCAAATAATGTTTCAACAGTTGCATAAACACAGCTCTGAACACATGTAACCTTCCCGGCAAAAGGCTGACCATTATCCTGCAATTGGAATATTTAATTCTTAAATAGTTATAAGTAGTTTACAGTACATAAGTAAGATTTACATTGTACACTTTTAAACTTTGTTTACTACCCAAATAATGTATAGATCTCTTATAACACTTTTCAGTTGATGGAGTCCTGGGATGATACAAGTCTACAGTACTGAGGTAAGAGATATAAGGAATCCATGTGGGTCCACCCCAAAAGAGAAAAAGAGTCATGTCAGGACCTCACATGGGCACCCTGCCTACAAAAAACAGCAAGTCATTGTAATTGTGTTTAATTTCCCTTTACAGAGTTAATGATGTGTTATCCGAACATAAAGACATAAAGAAAAGTAAATGTTTTAAAACCCCAGCAATGCTATGTAAACAGGGACACAGCACTTATTACTGCTTTACTAAAAAAAATAAAACACTTAGTCCACATAGCAAATAATATCTCTTGGTCTTACAATTCTTTTCTGCTGACTGACAGAGTCACTATAAGCAGATATGTTAAATTCAGTGACTAGTATAATGCTAATGAATGGCATTACAAGGTAGATGCACCTAATAAATAGGTTGAGTGTACACTACTTTAAACAAACATTTTAACCTTCTTTGGTCACTAACAAGCTGATCTGTCAGAATCACATGATTGACAACTGCATTGCATTACTTTCTGCTTGCTAATACGGTAGAACCGTGACCTTCCTTTCTTAAGGCCCGCATTAAATCAGCACATTAGCTCTGCTATGCTGATTCATTGCTAGCAGGTGCCTAATTGTAGTTCACTGCATGCAATTTGCCACAAGTACACCTCAGTCACCAAGTCCACTTGCTTCAGTCTTCCTTCGAGGCTAACGTTTCAAGTTAGGTGCAAGGAGACAGAAAAAAGAGACAGATGAAACAGTAATAAATAAGCAAAAGCAAGCACACCAAGGCAAGAGACATGATCAATTCCAGTACGCTCTCTTTTCTTACTATAACCTTAGAATGTGGATCATAATCAACAGCATCATAACAGCAACTCTTGCTAAGAAAGCAGCAGTCTGGCATCAAAGACAAACTCAAAGCTGCTACATGTCCCTTCAGTACAAACAGCTCCGGATGGCAGGAATCTATGAATATTAGAAATCCTCTCATATCCAGATGGCTTCATGTTAGGCTTTGTCTGATACTGATTTACAAAGCTGTCACTCTGTGAACCGGCCAATTTCAGTGGGCAGAAAAAAGCACCAATGGGCTTTCTTTGAGTGTCTGCTAGAGATTGAACTTGATTTAAAACTGGAAAGCCAATATGCTGAAATGCAGGTGGGCAATTTGTCTGTAAAAATAAATGGAAGATGACATCATGTGTTGCTGTTGTTATGGGTCACCACAATAGATCATCTGAACAACTTGGATCCAGCACGGAGAGTGCACAGGCTCGAGGTCTTCTCGGGTCTAAAGAAATGTACCCGACCCGAAGTGACCCGAATCACTTTTTACCCGAACCCGACGTGCATAATTTTTTTTTTTTTAAGAAATACCCGACCCGAGACAAACCCGAAAAAATGAAACCCAAGTCCGACCCGACCTGTTGGCAATTTTTTTTTACCCGACTGGACCCGAATGCTGCATAACTCTACACTAAAGTAACCGCTATAGCGTGGACTCAAAATTGATTGACAGGTCTGTTTCAACAAAAATCGGACCTCGGGTTTTCGGATCTAAGTGGACCCGTGAAGACCTCTAGCACAGGCTTGTGGCAGCAAGACCACCTGTATTGTGGCCTGTATAGCCATCCATCCATCCATCCATTCTCTACACCACTTAACATACTGGGTCACAGGGAATCTGGAGCCTGCCCAAAGAGACTACAGCCTAAACAGGATGCCAGTCTATCACAGGGCACAATCGCATACATACTCACGTACCCCATAGTCTGTATAGTGTTTAGAAAATTACTGAAAACAAAAGCATCCAAACACAAGCAAGAAATTCCAAAGAAACATTTACTCTGGCGATGGCTTTTAACATGTTTTTCATGCAGTATCTTCCACATATTGTGCCTTTAAACCTTTAGCCTTGTATTAGCTGTTTGCCTACAAAGATCATTTTGTACTGTATAAGGGTTGATTTTAATAAATGTAGCAGTAAAAACAATCATATCTGCATAACAATGTCACTGAGGAAACATCTTATTTATTACAAATTACAAGTTGCGTTTAGTTAATCGATGGTATCTGTTAAAGGAATTATAGTTCAGTACTCTTGACAGTAGCCTTGCAAATAATACACCAAATCCAAGAAAGACTACAGGTTAAAGAGGTATATATAGTAGAAAATGTCAAAAGTCTGACCGTATGAAAGATACTTCACAGGCAGTCACACACATGCACACACACACATATATGATGACATTAGTCATTTTTAGCTTTCTTCTCACAAGGTGTCCCTGCTGTGCATCTTCTTCCCAAACCTCAGAGTTCTCTTCACTACAATCCACACACAGTCACACATATTATCCCCTGGGTGATCAGACATCATTATTATGCTGGTCTCTGGAGGCCAGGATTTAGTGGGCTGAATGTAGGGAACTGCATGGGAGAAGAGATTCAATGCACCAAGTCTCTTAGCCATAGCTCTGTCCACTAGGCTTTTGTAATTGCACTCACGGGGATCATTGCTAAGTCAGCTCCAATCCAATTCAAATATCTACCTACAGTATGGTTTCAGTTAAATTATATATTAGTCCTTAGTATTTTATATTATCCGGACCTTGGTTCATTTAAGGGCATTACTGTATATGAAGTAGGCAGATCTCAGTGTAAAAATCTACAGGAAACTAGTCCTTCTTTACTTCATCAGCAGCATCATCATCATCAGACACATATTAACGGTAGCCTTACACCAGATTCTGAACAAAGTTGGTTAATCAGCGGCGACTAATTCATATTCAGAGCACATCGTGTGAAAGCTTGAGGTTTAAACCCCTATTATTTTCCCTTATCTAAGCCAAAGATTCTCAATCGTGTTACAGGGTCACCTGAGACCTGGACTGGGGTCACAGGAGATTTTATTCTAGCCATTCTTTAACAGAATGCATATAAAACCCTTGGTTCACGGAATATATAATAACGAACACTTCTAGATTATTTTCATTAAAATTCCATTAGCATACATCTAATTTGAACATCCCTTTAAGCCCATTTTACAGCACACGGCAGTGGCGCTTCGCCCAATGTCCTGTCACGATTATCAAAGTGGCTTCTACTGTACCTTGCTAAAAGTACAAAAATTTGCATGTTTTTTTTTCTGCATGGATCAGGAATGGTTAGGATAGAAACACAGTGAAATCCAATATTTGTGCAATAATGTACAGTGTACAGTATATCCAAAATAATTTATGGTACGCAGAGCTCAGCGTCCTTGTAAGCATCAAATCGACGTAGCGATCTATTATGGATGTAATAGTTACGACGAGGTGTATACTTTCGAATACATTGCCTTGCTGCAGTGCGACACACAATCCCAGTCCACAAATTGCTGGGTATGACACATTCTTTTGAAGACTGTGATTGGTTGTCCAATCTGTAAAATCTGGTCTGTTATAAGCTTTGTTTCACTTTGTCTCTATATTGTCTCTATACTTTGTCACTTTGTCTAGATATTAGAGACTACATCGTGTAGGCATTACAGTACGTTCGTGTTATCTCTAATCTGATTGGTCACAAAAAAATAATCCCAACACGATCTAATCTGTACCATTTTATTATTTATTATTTATTTAACTCACTATTGTTACTAAATATTGTATACAACACATTTCTTCTTTCTCTTCACCTTTCGGCCATATTATACCCCGTGCTTTGACAGGTGCCGTTGTAACGAGATAATCAATCTTATTCACTTCACCTGTCAGTGGTTTTAATGTTATGGCTGATCGGCGTATGGGACCATTAAGTTTAATTCTAAGCATTTACTCAGTTCAAGCTTGTCGGCAGAGGAGATTTGAGCATTGAATTGAGCATAAACTCGCCGGTCAATGAAATAAGTATAAAAAAATATCTTAAATGAATGAATGAATGAATAAAAAAACAAGCCTAATTATTTAGATCGCTTTCAAATTTCAATATATATATATATATATATATATATATATATATATATATATATATATATATATATATATATGTACAGGCAGGTGAGAAAAAATGCTGTAAACAAAGAATGCTATATAAATAAAAAGAAATATAAATAATGAGCTTTTATTTCTGTCAATTTACAAAATGCAAAGTGAGCAAACAAAAGAAAAATCTAAATCAAATCAATATTTGGTGTTACTACCTTTTGCCTTCAAACCAAAAGCCCCACAGAGCCCTTAGCTCAACGTCATCGAGTGTGTCTGGGATTACATGAAGATATAGAAGGATGTGAGAAAGCTGACATCCACAGAAGATCTGTGGTTAGTGCTCCAAGATGTATGGAACAACCTTCCAGCCGAGTTCCTTAGAAAATCTGTGTGCAAGTGTACCTGTATCTTGAAGGCAAACGCTGGTCACACCAAATATTGATTTGATTTTAATTTCTCTTTTGTTCATTCACTGCATTTTGTTCATAAAATAAATGTTTAACACTTCCATTTTTGAAAGCATTCTTTGTTTACAGCGTTTTTTTCACACCTGCCTAAAACTTTTGCACAGTACTGTGTATATATATATTGCTTTCTGAGATGTCAGTGTTAGCAGTGAAATCAATTTATATTGATTTGTTAAGATATAGATTTTTTTTTAAAGGTCACTTATTAAATAAAAAAAAATTTGAGACCTCCTGGACTAAGCGTATGTTGTCAAATATAAGAACAAATTACAGCCAAGATATTAGATTTAAGCAATTCTTGTCTACTCACAATCGGCATCACGGCACAAATTAGCCAGATTGAATCAGTATCCGATTAGTAGGAGAGTTCAGGGAGTAGTGAGACGCAGACAGGAGACACGGGTACGAGTTAATTAGGGGTCCACAGTTTAATATAGGTTTAGGCCCACAGGTTTTAGCCTGGTAAACACACAGCACAATTACTTCTAGGTGTTTAAGAGCTACGACGACTGAAGAGAATACAATGGAAAGAGAGAGAATGAGAGAGAAAATGCGTGTGCGCAGAAATGAGAAACCTAAGCTGAAAGAAAATTACAAAACATGTCTGCTTATTAATCCAGGCGCAATGATGAGAAGTGAGAGGCCGAGGCGGGAGAAGAAAAAAAAAGTGGTGGCCAAACAGTGTTATCGGTGGAAAAGCTTTACGCTGCCATGGAAAGTGGTACGTTGAGTTAGGAGAGTCATTAAAAAGTGTCTAGCTGGCTAAAGCCTTGTGCATGGCTTGAAAATCACATGAATAAAATCTCCATTTGTTTAAGACGAACGTGAAGCAGGCATTTAGTGGAGAGGCCTACAAATGAGAAAGTGTGTGTGTGTGTGCGTGTGTGTGCGTGTGTGTGTGTGTGTGTGTGTGTGTGCGTGTGCAGTATCGGAAAAAGTAACTCCGGACAATGCATTATAAAACAATGTGTGAGAAAACTTATGGAGACATTTGTATAGTAGATCGTTCGCCGGAATACGATTATGGAAATGCCTCTAGTGTTGATTGTCGTTGCACGCTCCCTGTCTAGAGTAAAATGCATCTCATCCTTCAATTGATTCCTGTGTACAAGATTCAGTCTCTAGGAGAACGCTGACTCACTCACTCACTCACTCACTCACTCACTCACCCTCGAGTAGGTTCCTATAAACAGGAACTCCAAACGGAAAAATGACCATTTCACGATTTTATGATTTGCACTTCACCAGATGGAGGCAATTCACAAACTCCTTGCACGTTACTAGAGCTTATTCTCTACCGCGCCGGCACGAAAAAACAGACCGTGCGAGAACTTTAGCAGATTATGCAAAACTCTCGAACCATTTCTACACACATAATTCATTTTCTCGGACATCTCGGGGCATGATCGTTCTGCGATTTGCAAGACAGCGTGTTTGAGTGAAAGAGCGGCTTCGGCTCGCGAAAACACTTAGAGTAATAAGTATGATTTGAAATGCAGGCTGAAAATTCATTCTTCGGGTGAATGACAGGATTTATAAGACTACAGACAAAAGTTAAAGGAAAATAATCCACATTGAATGACTTGCAAATCTCCAAAGATATATTTTACACGAGGCCGCTCGACTGCCTGCTGATGAGTGGTGGCCCAGATGCAGTGAGATGCGGCGGCGCTTTAGTGTTTTCGTCCATCCAGGAATTTCATTTCCTCTCTAGAGCTACCAAAGCTCTAACATCTCTTAGGGGGTTTTTACACCTGGTCACTTCATGCATTTTTCTATGATCCGATAGCTATCCGATGGTAAAAAGACCAGGTCTAAATGTCCTCTGAAACTTTCTCGAGACGGATATAAATCCGATCGTTCAAAACACTTCAGGAGGTGGTCTGGGACCCTTTTTAGATGAATCTGGACAGGTGTAAATGAATGTGGTTGTTTAAGCCACATACGTCAGCGCTAAACTCCTCACAAACGGAAGTACGTCAGTCGCAGGTGACTCGCAAGTCGTGCATCGCGCCAGAAACAAATTTGTTTTCCCACCAGCGCTGGCTCCAATCTTTCACCCAGGTGTCTCGTTGGGTCTTAAAATGCACTGCTGCCGCCAGCGAAAATGCAGCAAACTGTAAATGCTGTTTTTTGTAGCAACCGCATACACCAAAGCATGTTCCATTTCAATTACCCCGGAAATGAGGTAAAATATATTAGCATTTTGGGCGGGAGTAGAAAGATCGGATCGATATCCGATTCGCCAAGACGCATTTATGTGGCCTGATGTAAATGGAACAGTTTTAACAAATCAGATAGCTATCGGATCAGAGACAACACATGAAGTGACCAGGTGTAAAAAGGCCCATAGATTTAAGACATACTGTACCTATTACTAGGTGTAATACTTTGCACAATGTCTCAGCTACTTCAGTGACACACAACCATTAACTTGATTAGGAAAAACGTGGCATAACCCAAAACATAATCATATTATAAATGAATTCTATCATACGTATATACAGTAACCTACAGTATTTAATATTTAATGTGTTATAAGGAAAGAAGTGATCATGTTTCTTGAGGTTCGAATAGAATGAAAAGTTCTTTGATAAGAATTCTAAAAGAATAAATGAGTGATTTCACTGTGAGACCATATCCCTGCAAAATCGCTCAGATTACTGTGAGTTGCTCTGTGTGAACAGTGACACGGCGTTTTTATTTATTTATTTATTTATTTTTATTTGACTTCAGAGCTGCATTGACTGACTGGCTCATTAGCTTTCGCATCGAGTGCAAATGCAAATGCAAATGTATCAGAGTCTCTTAGGGCATTTTTCAGGCATGATGTGTGATATATATACGAACATCTCTATCTGACATACAGTATATATATATATATATATATATATATATATATATATATATATATATATATATATATATATATATATTATTTATTTATTTATGAATTAAAGATAGATGTATACGCATCAAGCATTTTAAGAAAGCCAAAAAACCGCCATGACGCAAGATTGCACTGTAATGAAAGAGGACAAAGAGTAAAGGGGAAAAGATCTGGCAAATGGGTGCAGAATAAATCCATGTGGATGACTTGAGCATGTGATCTATTCCAAATGTAAACAACATGAAGGCAAAAACTCACTGGACTTGACATTAAAAAAAAAAAGGATAGAGCAATGGGGAAGTGAAGAGCAAAGGAGCGAAACAGAAAAGATGTGTGTGCATGAGGGAGATGGGAAAAGATGGAGAGATTACAAAAATAAAAAGAGACAAGCACAGAGAGAGACAGAGAGAGATGAAGGGATAGAAACAGGAAAAAGAGATTCAGCAACTAGAGAGAGGAGAGGACATGCATGAGCAAGCTGTGTCTCCAGCTGTGAATTGACTGTAAGCGATTTTTTTTTTTAAATAAATAAATAAATAAATAAATAAATAAATAAATAAATAAATAAATAAATGCAATGCAATACAGTACAATACAATACACTGAAAATTAAAAAAGAGGCTCCATATGAACCAACGCGGGTTTTAATTATAAATCTTTTCATGCACGCAGAACTCAGTTGTGCTTACTGGAGGTATAGCCATCACCTAATTATTGTTTTCTTATCAAAAATACTACGGTTTTTTTTTTTTTTTGCACTGTTTTTGTCCAAAATTTTACAAGTGCACGAAGAACAAATTGAAGGCTTTCCCACCCCAGCTATGCCAGGTGAGGGAGTCTCGGGTCATTTTAATTAGCACTGTATGTGGCACAGCCAAATCAAACCTTTTGAGTGTGTGTGTGTGTGTGTGTGTGTGTGTGTGTGTGTGTGTGTGTGTGTGTGTGTGTGTGTGTGTGTGTGTGTGTGTGCTCATAAGCTGTAGCTAAGATCTGATCAGATTTCAGTTCCAATTAAAATGAATACAGAGAGAGAGAGAGAGAGAGAGAGAGAGAGAGAGAGAGAGAGAGAGAGAGAGAGAGAGAGAGAGAACAGTCTGTTGGGGTAACTTGGTAAACAGCACCAGACCCCAGGGTAGCTCAAAAGAGGAGAGACAAACAATATATACCAGGAGGTCTTCAAAAACCTGTCAAGATCATTCTTTATAACTATGCCTTGGTGGCATGGCATGCAATATCATTGTGTATAAAGATGCCAAGTTGTTGGATAAAAGAGGCCTTTATTTATTTTTTTTATACAGTATATTAAACAAGAGTGAAATGCTTTTCTGCACATATCAACCACCATACAGAACCCAGCTCAAGGACCCAATAGTAGCAGCTTGGTAGTTCTGTGGCTTAAACCCTGTCCTACCCATTAACAACCCAGAGCCTTAACCGTTTGAGACACTATTGCCCTAGTGCAGGGGTCGGCAACCTTAAACACTCAAAGAGCCATTTGGACCCGTTTCCCACAGAAAAAAAAACACAGGGAGCCGCAAAACCCTTTTGACATGTAAAATGAAGAGAACACTGCATATATCATTTTTTTTTACCTTTATGGAATGTATAGAAAAACTGTAGTGTGTTGCATTTATGAAATCAATGAACTGCTACTGAGTAAAAAACGAAATTTTATTTCTGCCAGGAAACAAAAATATTTTGAACAGTTTGAACTAACCTTAACAAAAAAAGACGCTGGGTTGAAGGTTACTTTCAAATAAAATGTTCAATGTCTAATTGAGTATTTATGACATCAAAATTTTAACTCGCCGGCTGCAGCAAACCAAAACTGCGTCTGCTTCTGTGTGTCGGATTTCGCAAGTCGGCAGTTATGACGCATATTTTCAGCGACAAACAAATTAAACGCGGTTTATTTTAATGTTACAAGAGCATCGTAATCTTAGGATTGCATTTTTTTTTAATTAACTAACTAAAATAAAATAAATTTAAATTAAATATTTATTTTCCAAATCGAGGGCACGGTGGCTTAGTGGTTAGCATGTTCGCCTCACACCTCCAGTGTTGGGGGTTTGATTCCTGTCTCCACCTTGTGTGTGTGGAGTTTGCATGTTCTCCCCATGCCTCGGCGGTTTCCTCAGTGTACTCCGGTTTCCTCCCCCGGTCCAAAGACATGCATGGTAGGTTGATTGGCATCTCTGGAAAATTGTCCGTAGTGTGTGAGTGTGTGAGTGAATGAGAGTGTGTGTGTGCCCTGTGATGGGTTGGCACTCCGTCCAGGGTGTATCCTGCCTTGATGCCCAATGACACCTGAGGCTCCCCGTGACCCGAGAAGTTCAGATAAGTGGTAGAGAATGAATGAATGAATGAATGAATTTTTCCAAATCTACAGGAAGCCGCAGCAGAGGGATGAAAGAGCCACTTGCGGCTCCGATTGCCGACCCCTACCCTAGTGGATAGCTCCATACATGAACACAACCCTAATAAGTCAAGGTTGTGGTCAGATCTGTATGGATGTCTGCGTTTTTCCTGAACCATCTGATCATCATCAACATAAAAATAATAATAATAATAATAAATAAATAAATTCCAAATATTTAAAAAAACTAGTGTAAAAACAAGGGGTTCGTAAAAAGAAATAAAGCCAACTGGAGCAAACTGGCTGAAACACACAATTGTACAGGAGGTATATGTATGCTGTAGCATTACAATTTACCTTCACTAAATCTTAGAGGCCCAAACCTCTGTGTCCCTGTGCACAAAGCGAGCTCCATGAGAACATGGTTTAAAAAGGATGGAGTGGAAGAACTTGTGTGTCCTCAAGCTGAGTTCATCCCAACTGAACACTGTTGAACTGGAACAGTATTTGCATGACTTGGTCTTCTCACGTACCACTGCCTGACTGCACTAATGATCAATGTGGGGCAAATCCCTTTAGCACCACTAAAACATCTGGAAGAGAAGGTGTGTGTGTGGAGCTTTTAAGATTTTAAGAGTTTCCAGGGCTGCCACACAAATACCACTTCAAAATCTGATCATGTTTAGCTTAATTTACTATCTCATCCATGCTGTCTTATTCCATACAGAATGTGAAATAAAAACAAGTCCAGAGCATGGCTAACATCCAAACCTTTGAAAGTATGGGTTATATTCAGGTTATGCTTCACTGATCTCCACACCCCACTGCTATAAAAGCTCTGGCAGAGGTTTGTTTGGCCAGACCTGCACATTACGATACCTGGAGTATTTACAGGATTAGTCTGGAATGGTGAAGTTCACTCAAGTGGATCTTCCCTCTCTTTCTTTGGGTTCTTACTAATGCTGCTCACATGTTACAGGCATCCATTGCCTTTCTTGGGGAGAGCAAGCAGCAAGCTTGTGGTTGCGTGTGAGAGACATCCGTAGTGCCGTTCAACAGTTAAGTTCATCAGTGTGATGTAGGCACCCTGCTAAGAGCACCCCCATTATAGTAGAAATTACTTCTCTCTCCCTCTCAGTTCTCTCTCTGTCTCTGTCTCTGTCTCTCTCTCTCTCTCCCTCTGTCTCTCTCTCTCTCCCTCTGTCTCTCTCTGCCTTCCTGCCAAGCCGCTGAACAATGGGAATCACTTTAACTCCTGTTATTCTTCAAAAAGGCATTCTGCCAGGCTCTGACAGGGGAAGAAAAATCATTTGCCACCTTCCCCTCAATGCCCTTTTGCTCAGCAATGGAGAACCATGCGGTCTACTGATGTATTCCACTGAATACAGGCTTGAGGGTTCCCCTCAAAATCGCTGAGTAGTAGACAATGTCAGCCTAACTACATTTTTCAGGTTAATATAAATCTAGTTATCAGTTTTCACCCACTGTGGACCAGGTGTTGCATAAGATAGATAACAAATTCATTCTTTATAGGGATTATACTGACTAGTTGACTAGTTGAAATGCAGGGGTTATAGACCATTAAAAAAGACCATGCAAGTAAAATTCCCAGATCAATATCAGTCTGAAAAACCTCCTAGATGTACTAGTGAGTCAGTGGTTAAGGCTCTGGTTTAAACCCCCAAGCCCTAGTAATGCTAGTAAGTTTCCTCTGTTGAGCTCTTGAGCAAGACCCAGGGATGCTGTAGCATGGCTGACACTATGCTCTGATCCCAACTTCCTAAGCTAGAATATGTGAAGAAAAGAATTTCACTGTACTATAAAGTATATGTGGTAAATAAAGGCTTCTTCTTTTTCCGCTGTAGACATAGCATCTCACATTACAGCTATAAAAAGGACTTCATCAACAGACATAAGCTCCCATGTTGCTCAGTTTCAGTCGATTCTTTCAGCTGAGCTATACAGTCCATTTAAAGAATTGGTATGTCATTAAGTATTGTAATATGGCACAGATATATTACTGGGCACATTATAGTGCCACCACAAATGCAGGGTCAATACAGTCACTGACCTGCTTAACTACAGAGAGAACCTTATTTTTCCAAGTGTGTGTTTTAACGTTTCTGCTAATTTGCTATTGGTTTATTCAAAACAGCCCACATTTCGTATTCCTGTCCCATCCCCCTCTTCTATTACATATAACCATCTGCTACCTGAATAAATGCCCTTGAGAATAAATGTATGCTAAACCCATGACCCAGAAAGCACTTCCCATTAGTCCCGCTGGTCCTTACTTTAGTAGCCCATACAAAAGTACCTAGCATTAAGCAAGCCTTACATGGATTTAGAAGGCAATTCAATGTGCTGTATGATTTCAGGAGCAGTATTTTGTGGCCTGCTGATATCGACAGATCCCCTTCAAAAAAAAAAAAAGGGTGACTCCACAGGGTGCCAGGAAGCTTGAGCCTCTTTCTGCATAGGAGCAAATTAACAGCAGTAGCGGAGATAAATAAGTGCCGTTTTGACCTAGCATGAGCCGGAACTAATTCAGGTTCAAATTATAACAGCTGTCAATGAAGCCATGGCAAGGAAGTGTTTCTCTCCCCTTCTTCCTCCTTCCTCTGTCCTTCCCCAGTGAATCCTTTACGGTTGGATACCTGGTCCTTGGGATGCATTTTAATGCATTCTAACAAGCAGTCTTTAGTGCATCACAGACCAAAGGAATCATCTTTACACTAGTGTTAGGCCATGGAATTGGACTTGCCTGGGACAAAACAAACAATGGATACAAATTAAGGGGATAAACCAGAGAACATTTTAAAGGAAAAAACTTCCTTTAAAGGTGTGCACGATGTTACAGAAATGCTTCAGAAAAATGAGCCGGGCCAACAAACAAAGCAATTCAGTCAGGACCACTATGTAAATGAAGGTTGTGAGCATACAGTTAGTGTTGGCGGGATGGTTCTGTTCTGGGAGAATTTTCCCACGCGCCTGTCCGTGTGCATGCATGGACAGGGCGGGGAGGCAGCGCTGGGGAATGAATAGACCCCCAAAACAAAACCATATGCCATGGGAGACCCTCCAACATAACTGATGCATGGCGCCGTAGACTGCAAAACGCGATCGGGGCGTATTGGCCGAGCAAGCGGCATGCAATGTGCGAGGCTGGGTCGGAGCTAGGCGTGTGTCGTGGGAAAAGGGAGGACTAGGTGCCCCGCCGCACGATGACTACGGGAGTTGGGGTCCACTAGCTAGTGGAGACGTGGAGGATGCGTTGCCCTGGGCTGGCTTTGCAGCGTAATCACGACAAGCTTGTTGCTAAAACACATACGCCTCTACCGCACGATATGACAACGCATGTTGCATACCCACTAAGCTATAGTGGAGACGGCAGGGGAAGCGTCACCCAGGGCAAGCGCGGCACGCGGCGGCAAGCTTTGGCCGAAATCTTTATTTATTTATTTATTTATTTATTTTATTTATTTTTTTGTGATCCCACGAATGGCAGCTTCGACATGCGTCAAACGGCTTTATTTATTTATCTTTTGACGGAGTTGGTGTCCACTACCTGGTGAAGACGGCGAGGAGGCGTCGCCCTGGGCTGGCTTGCGGCGTAGTCGCAACAAAGCTTGTTGCTGAGCCATACGCCCCTGCTGGACGATATGACAACAAACATGTTGTATATCCACTAGCCATAGTGGAGACGGCAGGGGAAGCATCACCCAGGGCGAGTGCGGCGTGCGGCGGAGAGCATGTTGCGGAGCGTTTGCCGAGGCGGATCGTGAGAGGAACTGCGCATCCAGGCCGCAGCGGCCAATCGACCTACCCGGCATGTCTTTGGACTGGGGGAGGAAACCGGAGTACCCGGAGGAAACCCCCGAGGCACGGGGAGAACATGCAAACTCCGCACACACAGGGCGGAGGCCGGAGAACCCCCAACCCTGGAGGTGTGAGGCAAACGTGCAAACCACTAAGCCACCGTGCCCCGTGTTGGATCGCAGCAGCGGCGATGTGTAGGTGCGCTCGAAGGTGAGGATTTATAGGAGGGAAATTACGGAAGTTGTGCTGGATTGGTGCGCCTTGTGGACAGCTGATTAGCAGCTGATGTAGCTTACTGCGTGGCCTGCCTGAACTAACGCGATGCTTGATATGTGAGGCCAATGAGCAGAAAGGGGCGTGTCTTGTCAGTATGCGGCGGAGAGAGTGTTCAGTGCCTATGTCTGACATTCAGCCGAAAGTGATTGAAACATTGACATGCCGGATAAAAACGAAAAGCGAAAAAAGGCTCCAAGTCTTCTGTTTCCATGTGTTTATCTGCAGCAACGTTACGACCTCTGCCTCTAACGTTACCTCCGCCTCGGGTTCCAGGTGTTGAACGTCGTCTTCCGTGTGAAACGTAGCTAAACCACACAGTACTACAAAAATACATTTGTATTACCATAGTATTACTCATTGAGTTCATTTATTGATAAAAATATCCCCTCGACCAACTGCCCCAGCAGGTTCCGCCATAATAGTTGCCTGGGGTACGTATGTATGTGTGGGTGGAGCTATCATTTGGGTTAGGGGATAGTTGTTTGGGTGATTTCAAATGTCAACATTGGCTTTCAAACATGGTGCACCCCACCTTTAAGCTAATACTTCACAGAAGCAACATTTGATTTTATTACACCACTCAGTCTTTCAGGGTAAGAATTGACATCGCAATATTTTCTCCCTCTTTCTTGCAAAAAACATTCTAGATCCATCAAACTAATCATATCCTGTGTACAGAATGCTTCAGGTCACCCCACCGGATTCAGACTAGGCTCTGGCGAGGTCGTTTAAAATCATTGATCTTTTTTTAGCCATTCCTTTCTTGATTTTGGATGTACGCTGTGGGTCATTGTTGTGCTGAAAAATTGGGTTTTCATCTTTGACTTACAAACAAATACCAAAAGGTTTCACTAAAATTGATCCCTTCACTTTGAAGAAAGCCCCGGTTCCTCCTGAAGAAAAGCAGCCCTAAAGCCGAATGCTGGCACCACCATACAACATGGGAATGGGGTTGATTTGGAGATGTTCTTTACTTTGGATCAAAGACACCTTTTATTATTTTGGAATGATTATACTTTTGGGAATACAAGGTTTGGGTTGATTTAGTGATTTGTTTTTTGTGACAAAGGTCTTCCGTCTAGCCACCCGACTCCGTAACCCAGATGTCTGTAGAATATTTCGGGTTGTTGTCACATGCAGAGAGTAAACCTTGCTTGTTAGATATCCCTGCAGCTCGTAGGTTTAATCCTCCTTGATAAGATTTTGTCTTGCCCAAGATTTTGATTTGTTTTTTCTTTTCATTTCAATACACCGTAATTTCACATTGAAGGTGAAAAAAGTTTCTGACTGTTGCTTTATCTTTATCCAACAAATTCAGAAACATGGTGGTGATACTGTAGCATCACATTGTGATGATGCTTTTGGAATATGAAGCTGGTAAGATTTGTCTCTATGCGATCCGACATCAAGACGAATGGGCCAAAATATCAAGATTTCAATACTATTTAGATAAAAGGACATGTCATAAGACTTATGAAGATGAAAACAATTAAGCATTTTACTCCTAAACTGGGTAATTGTATGTGACAGCCATGACTGACATACTGTAGCATGCATATCTCCAGGACAGCTAGGATATGTATACAGTACAACTTGCCCCAGTCTACAAATTTGTCTCTTCATTCATCACAACTGTCTTCGAACATGATTTGAAGCCGAGCTTGTCATCATCTTGCCCCACTGTCTTATTTTAACACTCTATAATAATCACCATGCAGGCTCTCCGCTGCAAAGGCTTAGGTACACCAGTGGAAATGAGATTTATGGGCTTATAAGGGCATAAATGTTGCTGTTAATAAATGTGATTTATGATGTGCTGAGAGCACACGGTAAGTGTTTTGATGAGTGAGGGGAAAGAGACCCATTTGGGCACTTGTGTTTTATTTTCAGTGTGAATGATTGGCCCCTGCAATGCTTTTAAAAGCATGCCAGATGGAGGCAGGCAAATGGTGAGTGTGTGTGTGTGTGTGTGTGTGTGTGTGTGTGTGTGTGTGTGTGTGTGTGTGTGTGTGTGTGTGTGGAGAGAGAGAGAGAGAGAGAGAGAGAGAGAGAGAGCGAGCAAGAATTAGGTAAATGACAAAGTTTGTCACCTCTGAATTTCTTCATCTCCCAGTTATTCCTTTAGACTGGCAAATCTGTGTTGTGGGCGTATTGTGTGTGTATGTGTGTGTGTGTGTGTGTGTATATGTGTGTGTGTGTGTGTGTGTGTGTGTGTGTGTGTGTGTACATATGTGCAAGCCAGCACAAATGACTTTAAATATAATGAGTGTTTGAGTCTCCCAACACGTATGAATGTGTGTACATGTGTGATAGCAGGAGCTCAGGCTGAGATGGAGACAGATGGACCGATCGAGTGCTTGTGCAACGGATGATACCAAAGTGTGAGTACGGACACACTCACAGACATGTGCCCATAATTAAGAAGCTTCTAAACTTAAACCGATTTAAGTGCGCCTCTCTATTCTCTGTTTCTTTGTCACATCTTCTTTTTTTTCCTATTCTCTCATTCACTGTCCCTAAGGACAAATTACCATGATTATCATTTCTCCGCTCTATTCTTAAACTCTCTCTATTCTACCCATCCCTGTACTCCCATCTCTCGACCTCCCTCTCTTTCTCGCTCTCGTGTTTGGACTCGGTACCTGGCACGGACTCCAGAGAAGTAAATTACTAATATATACGAGCAAAGCTTTTCTGTATCTTCATCTTTCATCTAGCTCTCAGCTAACAAAAAGAGATTGATCATATCAGGCATGCCTATGTAGTCATCCGTCCTGAAATCTATTTATCTATCCATCACACAGACAGCACGAGCTCTAAAAAAAATCCAAGCAAAAGTCTGCAAATAAAATTGAAAATTCATGTAAAGGTTTATAGCTCATCATTCAAATTGTGCTTGGACCTACCTACTAAATAACACTAAATTCCTAACAAAGCAGTCTACAATCAGCCATAAAAAAATTACATGGCTTGTGAGGTTAATGGGTTAATAAACGTTTTTACTGAACGAAGACTTTCATGTCAGAACTTGATTAGCCTCCTACTTTTTTAATTTTGTCTTCGGCTGTGGCTTCGATGACAATTGAAAAATTGGAAAAATTCTGTTAATGCTTTGAATTTCTGACCTGTTCGCAGCCTGAGTGATTTTGCCATGGTTGCCAGATCCGTATGACAAAAGCATCCGATAGACAAGGTAAACAAATCTACATCAGTCTTAAAAAGCACAAAAAAAAAATCACTATACAATTCTGGAAATTGTATTTCATATAAGCAGCCACCATTTATTCTATTTATTTATTTATTTATTTTTGTATAGCATCTTGCAACGTATGTATCATGATACACAGAGTAAATTAAACGCAATGCAATGAATGTACAGAAAGAGAATCTGACATTTATACATTCGTTCATTTTCTACCGCTTATCCGAACTACTCGGGTCACGGGGAGCCTGTGCCTACCTCAGGCATCATCGGGCATCGAGGCAGGATACACCCTGGACGGAGTGCCAACCCATCGCAGGGCACACACACACTCTCATTCACTCACACACTCACACACTACGGACAATTTTCCAGAGATGCCAATCAACCTACCATGCATGTCTTTGGACCGGGGGAGGAAACCGGAGTACCCGGAGGAAACCCCCGAGGCACGGGGAGAACATGCAAACTCCACACACACAAGGCGGAGGTGGGAATCAAACCCCCAAACCTGGAGATGTGAGGCGAACGTGCTAACCACTAAGCCACCCTGCCCCCCAGAATCTGACATGAATTGTGAAATATTCTGGCATGTGTATCTGAACGTTTAACCGGTGAATGTTATTTGGGTCCTAACTGTTTTGAACTGGATTTTAATTGAATTTTTTTCAAGCAGAAACCAACACTTGCAGGTTTACCAGGGAAGAAAAAAAACTTTAAAGAGAAAGATAAGCCAGAGAACTTTCTTTATATAATTTTTTTCCCCCAAATGTGTCCTAATTAAAATGAATTCCTAATTTCAATGGGCCAAAGACTGCTGGACTCAAGATGCTGTCACAGCTGGCCACTGAGTTGGGAATTGTTCAAAAGCTATGATTTGATGTATTGAGGGATGAGTTTAAAAACAAAGAAAATTAGAACTGCCTTGTATATGTCACCCATGATGGAAAAAAAAAAAATGTGTGGTTGTTTAGATATATAAATCAGGAAATAATAAATCTGTAGTTGAGAGAGCGGCTTAGTGTTTGCCATTTTTGTCGCCAAGGTTGGTGGTCCTGTGTTCTCCCTGTTATTCGGGGGTTTCCTCTGGGTTCTCCAGTTTCCTCCAGTAGCCCAATGACTTGGGGACTTGCAATGTAGGCTGAATGGCATCTCTAAATTTTCCAGAGTGTATGTGTGATTGTGCCCTGTAATGGGTTGGCAGACTCGCCAGGGTGACCCACACCTTGTGCCCTGAGTCCTCTTGGATAGACTTCAATGTACCTTTGTTCCTTTGTTATAAGATGAACAATAAACCAAGTACATCACGAACAAATTGGATGTCTTAGCTCAGTTTAGCGACTCGTTGGCAACCCAAAACACACAGCATGCTCCACGTGTTGTAAAATAGAATCTCTCTCTAACCACAGTATATTCGACAGACTCTTGGGGGTGGGGGGGTGGGGGTGGGGTTTACCAAATGCCGAAGCAGTAAGAATCTCCCGGCAAACAGATTGGAAAACAGCAGAAATATAAGCAGTAGGTATGACATTTGGAAAAAAGTAAATTTTGTCGCAATCAATTCAAGATAAAGTAAATTATCATTGTTGATCTGCACATCTCCAGTTACTTGTACTGGCTTACATGAGGATGTATAAGGAAGTAGCTGTCTCAAATCTCATTTTATACAACTAAGCAATTGAAGGTTAAGGGCATTTCTCAAAAGCCCAGCTGTACCTACATGGGATTCAGGCTCACAACCTTCCGAAAAGAATTCCAATGCCTTAACCTTTAAGCTAACTTTAGTGGCATTAAAACTGATTTGGAGTGGTAGTGCTAGCGCCATACCAGTTTACCAATACCAGGAAAGCCTACTAGAGATACGCAGCACGATCGCTGAATATGAGAGTTCGATCTGATTGTTCAGCTCCCAGTTGGCATAACCAGCAATACATTTCAGCCAAGCACACTTATATATTTTGGGTGGATGCCAAGATGTAGTTGAAGCGACCGTATTGTTCCAAATTTGTCATTTCTTTATTTAAAAGCAGAATCTAGCATCAACCGATCTCGCCATAAGATTCGAGAATCCTCTGAAACAATTACATCTGATCACTAAATCGTGCCAAAACGCACCAAGGTATAATTTGAAAAGATATATTCAGCTTGGGGGCATGGTGGCTTAGTGGTTAGCACGTTCGCCTCACACCTCCGGAGTTGGGGGTTTGATTCCTGCCTCCGCCTTGTGTGTGTGGAGTTTGCATGTTCTCCCACTGCCTTGGGGGTTTCCTCCGGGTACTCCGGTTTCCTCCCCCGGTCCAAAGACACGCATGGTAGGTTGATTGGCATCTCTGGAAAATTGTCCGTATTGTGTGTGTCAGTGAATGAGAGTGTTTGTGTGTGTCCTGTGATGGGTTGGCACTCCGTCCAGGGTGTATCCTGCCTTGATGCCCGATGACGCCTGAGATAGGCCCAGACTCCCCGTGACCCGAGTAGTTCGGATAAGAGGTAGAAAATCGATGAATGAATGAATATTCAGCTTATCACAAATTAGTGAAGCCTGGTGGTGGAAGCATTAACGCTTCTCTTCAGCTGGAGTTCTAGTCACAATAGATTATAGATCATGGATAAAGTCTATGTTCATTTACCCCCACTTTTGTCTTTACATTTGATGTCTAGGTTTGGCTACACATAAAGAAAAGCATTAGGTTGTATTCCTTGACCTTTTTTTTGAACACTATAGCACAAATAATCGTGCACAACACGTTATTTCATCCATAAATAATCGGCTGCATGCATACTGTATGTTATGTTAAGCACCCACCAAGAAGCATCTGGCTACACCCCAGCTACGCCTCTGTGAGCCACATGCTAATCTACTCACGGAGAGAGTAAGAGAATGTGAGGCAGATCTGACTTTGCAGGGTTTTGGATGACATTTTTTAACGCCATTTCAAGTAATTGAGCCGAATTGCGAGGTGGCTGCCTTTGATAGTGTTATAAAATACCTTCAAGCATAGTTTGAGATAGCCAAGAAGATAGATGGATAAGGTGAGAGCAGTAAAGGCAGAGAGACTGAGAAAGAAACAAGAATTGAGCTAACAGAGAGAGAGAGAGAGAGAGAGAGAGAGAGAGAGAGAGAGAGAGAGAGAGAGAGAGAGAGACAGAAAAGATAGAGATATTATGGTAGTCTAGTGGGTTAAACCCAAGGGAAGCTAGTATTTCTCACCGGAACACAGAATTTTATTTTTTTTTAACAAAGGAACTGCAAGAATTCTTAATAAATAGACAACTGAAGAAAGATGGCACTAAGCTAAGATTTGGGAAACTTTATAAAAGCTTAACTGCCAAGTCATTCATCGTGTATTTTACAAGATTTTTATTGCCTGTCATTTAAAGTTCAGAACAGATTTAAGAAGATTCAAATTAAAAAAACTGAACTAATGCGCCTTTAATTCAGTCACGTCTCGTTCCATTAGGACCTCACCTCTTGTACTTTCAGATTGAGGGGGGTGGTGGGGAAAAAAGGACATGTCTCATTCAGGCACCATCTTAAGCAAACTGACAGCAAGTCAATTAATTATAAAGTGCTTTTAAAGAATGACCTTTCGCACAAATTTGATTTGTGACCGGTCCCAGCACACACTGATTACAATATCCGAGCTTTCAAGGCGAGCAGATAGTCATCCGAACTTCATCCAAATTTAGATAGAAAAGTATCTAGAGAACAATGCATTATACTGTACCAATGCAACCAATTGTCCCAACCTGACACTGTTTCTTTCTTTTCTAATTGTCACAACATGATTATTAGAGGGGGGACACGGTGGCCTAGTGGTTAGCACGTTCGCCTCACACCTCCAGGGTTGGGGGTTCGATTCCTGCCTCCACCTTGTGTGTGTGGAGTTTGCATGTTCTCCGCTTGCCTCGGGGGTTTCTTCAGGGTGCTCTGTTTTCCTCCCCCGGTCCAAAGACATGCATGGTAGGTTGATTGGCATCTCTGGAAAATTGTCCGTAGTGTGTGAGTGAATGAGAGTGTGTGTGCGCCCTGCGATGGGTTGGCACTCCATCCAGGGTGTATCCTGCCTCGATGCCCGATGACACCTGAGATAGGCAGAGGCTCCCCGTGACCCGAGGTAGTTCGGATAAGCAGTAGAAAATGAGTGAGAGTGATTATTAGATGAAGACAATTTTCCAAGGCATTAAACTTTTCAAGTCTTTAAAAAAAAAAAAAAAAAAAACAAGGCAATTGTGCAAATATTTCTAGCATTGCCAAATAAATAACCACAGACACTTTCTGTTCAAATCAAATTTGTCTAAAGGAATGTTTATCCCCATCTAATCCTAGTTCCAGTTTCGAAAATGGGTGGCTTCCTGAGTTTTAGAAAATCTAAATAGCAAAGCACAAGGAGAGATGAATATTTACTGTGCTGCATACTAATTATCCATATCTTGTTATTTTCCCTTTTTACTCAGGAAAGAGAGAGGACACTTCAACTGTCAAGTTCTGTTAGTAATTACTTTAGTCATTTAGGTCAAATTGCCTTTCTGACAAAGTATAACTGACATTTCACGTTCATTATGAGCAACATAAAGAATACGGTATGACTGCAAATAAACTGACAAAATATTATTGACCTAGAGGTAATATGGGTGCCAAAATATCTGTCAATGCCAAGAATTTTGGACATTTGGACCACAGAATTATAGTCTTTTCCATAAAACAAAGCAGTCAAATGTGTAGGATCGTATACACCCCGAATGCGGTATGTTAAATAGACAAAAATTAACAAACAATATGGTCTCCTGAAAGCAACCGTGAACAAAGAATCTCCGAACCAGACCACTATTAAGAAAAAAAGAGTCCAATACATGGATGATTGCTGGTCGAAAGTAAAAGCTGAAGTTAAAAAAGATACAAGATACGAAACCTTCCAAATACGAACGGCGATAACGTTTATCGGAAATGTCTAGCATCAACCGATCTTGCTATAACTTTCGAGAATCCTGTGAAACAATAGTGTCTGATCATTACATTGTTCCAAGCCTTGTAGCTAAATGCTTTAAACCGAGGTATAATTCAAAAAGATAATCTTCAGACCAGGGGGCACAGTGGCTTAGTGGTTAACATGTTTGCCTCATATCTCCACGGTTGGGGGTTTCTCCCCGTGCCTCGGGGGTTTCCTCTGGGTACTCCGGTTTCCTCCGCCGGTCCAAAGACATGCATGGTAGGTTGATTGGCATCTCTGGAAAATTGTCTGTAGTGTGTGAGTGTGTGAGTGAATGAGAGTGTGTGTGCCCTGCGATGGGTTGGCACTCCGTCCAGGGTGTATCCTGTCTTGATGCCCAATGACACCTGAGGCACAGGCTCCCCGTGACCCGAGATGCTCGGATAAGCGGTAGAAAATGAATGAATGAATGACAGCTTACCCTCCACAGTGAAGCATGGTGGTGGGAGCATCAAAGAATAGGTTCGTAATACGAACGGTCATAGCATTTATCTAAAATGTTAGAAAACTTCTTCAAGCAAGATGTTATAGAAATAAAGGGTGGGGAAGCCTGAAGGCTGTCTTACTGAACAAATTATACTAGCACTTTAATCATAGATGAAATGGTTGAACAATGATGTGAGTTTTCAAATGAAATCCTCTTTTCTGAGTTTGTTCTGAATGAATTCTCGTTTGTTCTTGGATTATTGCTTGTCTGTGAAAACACAGGAAAGGACAACACATCGAGAGTAGGTTCCTGGCTATCATAATAATAAAGGACACTCGCTGTTCTCTAATAGAAAAAAAACGCTACCATCCTTTTTTCTGTCACTACCTCCACTGAGTCCTGTAATGGTCCTTGAGCCTCATGAATTGTGCCAGGTGCTTGCTGTCACCTAGATTGACGTTGCCACCCTAGCAGACCACAGTTAAAAAAGAAAGCTATTCAGAACCAGACTGATAAATTAGCTTCTAGTTTCTTGTACAGCACATCAGCGTAAGGAGGAACCCGGGTTCGTTCTTATCTAATGAGCCAATCCTGTTGCATCGTATGTAATGTATGAAATCAAGCAGGCACAGAAATCGATAATCCCATTGATCTCAGTGACTACAGAGAAACATACAAAGGGATTTACACATGCAAAAATATCTCTAGAGTTTACTTAAACAGATTCGAGCCTACTCAAATAATCATACTTTACAACCGTAATGAGCAGAAAAGCATCTCATATTAATACTGAAAAACATACAACCTTGAGGAGGATGGGCTATAACCACAGAGGCCCACAGTTCATGGTTCTGACTAGCTGACCGAACAGTTATTCCTATCAAAGTAAGCTGTAAATATGAGAAAATAATAAATATATAAGATTTCTATACGTTATACAGGGAAACTATGCTTATTAATATAATTTCTTTTCTCTCTCTCTTTAGCCAGAGAAAGAGCGACTAGAATACTAAAGCAAACACTAGAGAGAAAGTATAAAGAATAAAGCCTAAATTTGCAATGCCCTCGTTCCTCCCGCCCCACAAGGGCATCGTCAGTGTCATACTCCTAAAGAAAGCAAAGCCTCTTAGCCATGCCTATTTGTCCTACACGAACATGTTACATATTCATAAGTGCTGTGTGTGAATGAACAAACAGAAAAGAACTAGTTAAGCGAAGACTTAACATATTGTACACATACACTGAACTGTACATATACACTGAAACTCCTCTTAAACCCACATTTTGTATTGTATTCACTTATCTGATTTACACAATATGTCTAACATTTAAAGCATTAAAAGCAGAACCACCTTTAACTGGATGTGAACCACTTCAGAAACATCTGGAGTCAGATTTCCTCTCCATTATTCTTCCTCATTCTCAAGTACAGCAATTTTATGGTCAATATTTGACTTATATTCTCAACCAGATTGCTATCTGAGCTTCGGCATCAGACCCAAGTCTCTTGCAGAACAGGTTCTCATCTAGGATATCCCTAGATTTCTTTCCATCTTTGGTTCAACCATGACTTTTTGTTTTCTGCTGATGAAAAGCATTTCTACAAATAGATGCTACCACCCTCATGCTTTACTTACTCAAGCCCAGTGTTGAAATCGTTGAATATTTTATCTCATCAGTGCAGAGAATTCTTCCTCCACATGTTTACTGAATGTTCACACTTGGATTTCTTCGTAACCTTCAGAATTATCCTTAGCTTCTTGGTTTCTTCTCTGATTTTAATTGTCCGGCAAATATATTACTTTAAATTGTTTTTATTTGGAAATAATCTTGCACGATCACGTATATTTCATTTCATTGACGACTTCAAGGTGACGAATGTTTATGCAAAGCACTGCATGTATATGTCTATGTGCATTAGTGATACTCACTCTGGGTAAAATGGGGCGGGTTATCATTGACGTCCGTCAGTTTCACGGTTATCGTGGTGGTTCCAGAAAGTCCGCCAAGATGTCCACCCATGTCTTTAGCCTGGAGTACTACGAGGTACTGATCCTGAGCTTCTCTGTCCAAATCAGGGACTGCTGTGCGCAAGATACCTTTGAGAAAGTGGGCAAGAAAGAGAATGAGAGAGATAAAATCCAATAACACCGATGCTAGGCCCTTGAGTAAGGTATTTAACCTTCAAATGCGTGCCTGAGTGCTATGCTGCTTGTAAGGAATGATGGATAAAATTGTCTATAACAAGCATCTACGTTATATAATTTCCTCACACTGCCATTATATTGTCAGAAAACCTGCACTTTTTTTTTGGTCTTTGGTGTATATATTTTACAAAATATCATGCTCATTTTACCTATGAATGAATATACCAGTCTAATCCGTGTTAATGAGAAAAAGAGAATGCCATGCCATGAACACAGGACTGAATTAGGTTAATTATACTTGATTAGCATTCAAAACCTTTCAAAAACAAAACAAAAAAAAAAGCCTTCTCATTCATATCAGCATGGGGTTCACAAATGTCAACAAAATTAATTAGGTTTCATTAGGCGGCCAAACAAAATCAAAACACAAAGGACCACCATTATTCACTGACAGACACACAATACCCAAAGTGATATAGAAACATAGTGTGCATACAATGGCACAGAGAGCCTTGTCAATACATTTTAACAAAATTCACCACCCCTCTTCTTTGCCTTGTCATTCTGTTTCGTTTTTGTTCTTGTTCTACTTAAGCCACCCGCTCTCTCTGACACACACACACACACACACACACACACACACACACACACACACACACACACACACAGTCATGTACACTCGCCTCTGTACACCCACTCACAAACAAAGCAAACACTAGACTCGGCACAGTTCATACGGATGCCAGCCAATCGCATGGCAAATCACAGCTATGCACAAGTGTTTCTTTTTTTTTTCAGCTAAAATGGCCTCTCTCGTCCTCCTACCTAATAAAAGCCTTGTCCCTCTCTTCTCTCTCTAAAGAAGGCTACAACGTGACATGCCGTGTGAAAGCCCTACGGTGAAGTATATGACAAAAAAGCTGCCCCCCAAGTGCAGTTCAGATGCTCTTGTTAATAATTTAAAGGCTGTTGTAGCACATTCAATTTACTTCAATTTGTGTGGAGCACAGCATTTTAATATTAGACATAAAAAACACAAAGCTGCCTGATATCAGTAATGCGGATTTAGATGCCTAATGAGAAGACTACGAGAAAGAAACCTCCATCTTCTTCTGTTTGATGACATAACTGGTTGAAAAACTGTAAACCTACAGTATCCACTAATGCAAAGGTGAATCCTGGACAACTGTTTTTAGGAAACTCTAATCCACGTTGGAAATAAATGTGATACCATAGAGAGCAGAGGCACCAGGATGGACATGCTGTCTTCTTGTTTTCCCACTTCCCACTTGTGTTTCAAGTCTGGGTTGCTAAATTTGTCGTGTGCTGCTGTTTATGCCAAAATGAGCTGCAATAACAAGCAGGTAAGAGAAGGAAACTAGCAGGAAGGCAGTGGGTGATATGTTGGGATGAGAAAGACTCAAAAAAAAAAAGAGTGAGGTTGGGCAAAGATTCTGGATGTTGGAAAATAATTCAGCAATACTTGCTGCTCATCAAGTTCGGAAAGGTTATATCGTCATGGGAGTGGGTATCCCAGCAGTCCAATACTCAACGTTAAAAAGAAAACCCCATCATGTGATCCATACTACAGACCACCCGGAAGGTGTTATAATTGTAGCCTAGTTGTTAATGTGTTGGACTACCTGTTGGAAGGTTGTGAGTTTGAATCCCATGTCCACCAGGCTGCCACAAAATGAGATAAAACAAGGGAGTCTGCTAAATGCTGGAAATGTAAATGTAAGGAGGATTGATTAAGTATACTTTTTAGATACAGGTGGATAGGAAAAATCTTCTTATCTCCTTAAAGAATATGGCAGCATGACTTAGCTTTGCAAAATGGCATCTAAACAAACTACAAATATTCTGGAATAATATCCTTTAGACTGATGATGAGACCCAAGTGGTGATGTTTGGTCATGCACAGTCCACTGTTTTGGTGAAATCCAAACACCCCTTAGAAACTGATAAGCATGGTGGTGGTGGTGGTGGTGGTGGTGGTGGTGGTGGTGGAGGGGTGATCGCTTGGGCTTGTTTTGGAGCCACAAGAGATGGGAAACTCCATTGTATACTAGAATATTGTAGAGACAAATGTGAGGCCATCTGTCCAGCAGCTTAAGCTGGGCCAAAAATGAGTCATGAAACCAGACAATGATCCCAAGAATGCCAGCAAATTACCATCTAAATCAATAAAGAAGACAAAAAATGAAAGTTTTGGAATGGCCAGGTCCAGATCTCAACCCTGATGAGATACTGTGACGGGATCTGTGCATAAAAATAAATGGCCTCAAATATTAATGAACCGAAACAATGTTTTAAAGACGAGCTGGCCTAAAGTCTGAGTGAAACCGCAAGTGAAAATGCAGCTATAGTATTCTTCAGCACGCACAAAAGTGGGTAGAAACTCCACATGGTTGTGTACTTTAAAACCTGATGATGTCAGATCAAATCCCATCTCAAGTAGCAGCCTCGTGTTTCTTTTTATCGTTTGAAATCGTTCAACAATTTGAAAACGTTCTGTTTATTTTCTTTTTCAAATGAAAAGTGTTGTCCTGGAAATTGGAGAGATTTAAATGGGTCCTTCTTGCTCCACTGAAAGGATGCCACATCCACTTCAACATTTACAATATAACCTAATCTACTTCTGGGAAAAACAAAATTACTGTTGACATTGAGTGTCAGCCTGTCTCATCCGCATCAGTCTCTGTCTCGTTACCTGAGAACCGAGGCATTAATTCACCAGCCTCATCGTCTCTACCCACATAGAAATGCCTAGTATCAGATCATTTAAACACTTTAACATGTGAAAACATGATCAAATTATGAGAAAATCCCCCTTTACCAAGAAAGACTTTGTAGATTTTTATTCAAACTGACTGGCACTTTAATTCTCTTTGAATGATCTCCGCAAGCGGCTTAATTAAAAGCCACGGCAAGATCTGAAAGCAAGTGTAAATATCTTTAATATAGAATTGAATTTAAAAAATATCTTTCTTTTTTTTTATTATGGGATTATTATGAATATTAAAAAAAAATGCTGAGGAGGTAGAATGATACGATTGGGCATTAACTAAATATATGTCATGAAACTATACAGAAAAAAGAAGATAACGATGATGACCAGCGGTAGTGTAGTGCATTAAATTTCAGAACTAGTTGGTTAGCAACAGAAAGCCCAAACAAAACTCACAAATAGTAGCATTTGAAAGAAATCCTTCGTCCTTGCCTGAATGTAATGTGATATCAGCACAAATCACCTCAGAAATCACCTTTAACCTTAATATATTGTAATATGGGGGGCACGGTGGCTTAGTGATTAGCACGTTTGCCTCAAACCTCCAGAGTTGGGGGTTCGATTCCCACCTCCGCCTTGTGTGTGTGGAGTTTGCATGTTCTCCCCGTGCCCCGGGGGTTTCCTCCGGGTACTCCGGTTTCCTCCCCCAGTCCAAAGACATGCATGGTAGGTTGATTGGCATCTCTGGAAAATTGTCCGTAGTGTGTGAGTGAATGAGAGAGAGTGTGTGTGTGCCCTGTGATGGGTTGGCACTCCATCCAGGGTGTATCCTGCCTCGATGCCCGATGACGCCTGAGATAGGCACAGGCTCCCCGTGACCCGAGGTATTTCGGATAAGTGGTAGAAAATGAATGAATGAATGAATTTTGTAATATTACAATAAATCAATGTTGTTTTGATGGTTTATGACCAAGTCACCTGATCTCCTTGATCTTGTTTTCGTGATGTTCTTTTAATGGATAATGCTTCTCGTTCATTTTAAACATTTATTTCTAGAACGAACCAACATTATCTGCCACCAGACTGAATAATCTTATTTGATTTATTATATACAGGTATAACAATATTTTCTCCAAAATGCTGTGGGAATTTCTTGGCAGGGAACATAAACATAGGTTAAATATAGTGAATGTACGTTTCCTTCAAAGAAGAAAGGTCGTCTATTTGAGTTATTACAACCCGAAAAACCAAGGACTATTTCCCCACATTTGGTACAGTGAGAAATAGTTCTGCTAGGAAATAGATAATTGTTATTGAAAACCAAAGCAATTGCTGGTGAAAATGGAAAAGCCTGATTGAAATGGACAGACTCACCTGTCTGTGGGTCCACAGAGAAATGAGGCTGGCCTTGCACCAGCGTGTAGACCAGACGAGCACTGTTCCCATAGGTAGGGTCATCAGCATCGGTCGCTGTCACCTGAACAATAGAGGTGCCTGTGAACGCGAGAGAGAGAGAGAAAGAGAGAGAGAAAGAGAGAGAGATAGCAAGCAACATCAATACAGAACAGTACATAGCGCTAATCTATCAATTCCTAGTCACCAAATGACAACTGACCTCGAGTAACAGACTTTTATACAGTTTGATACATTCTCAGTGTCTGTCTTTTTTTATTTCCTTTTGCTTTAACAAATACGTTATTCAGTACAAATAATATCTTTACATGTCAGATTTGGGCGGAGTCAGATATGGCGCTTGAGCGACAAAACAACCGCACTTTAGCGCCAAACATGAGCTGTTTTTGTGTACATTATGGCAGAAACTTCCAAAGCTAGAACATTTTACATTTGGGCATATTTATATATTTGGAGCACATACTGTACATACACACACAATCCATTCACCATCTCCCTTTTCCCTTCTTTCTCCCAGTCCGTCTCAAGTCATTTCTCTTCAGCACCATCCCTAATTCCCTTTTGCCCCCTTCCCAATTCGCTCGCTTTGTTGATTTCTGCCTCCCCATCAATCCCCTGACCCTCGCTGATTCCCAACATATCCTGCTTCCATCCTCCATCCCTGACAGTTATAGACTCCCCCCCACACAGCAAATAAATCAAACACTGTCACCCTTCATGTGAAGGATGGAAATGGTTGTGGGGAAAAAAGGAGGGGGAAAAAACGTATACACTCTTTTCTATGGGGCATTAGCTGACAAGCTATGAGGAAAGAGGGGATTTGTGGGCACAGCGGTTAGTGCTTTCTGACAACTCCTGTCTTGACTGTGTCAACGAGAATGAGAGGTGGGTGGGGCTGCTCTGATTACTGATCTATCACAGGTACTTAAGTAGCAGCAGAACAAAAATAGAAGAATCCGACGCATGTACGAGGTAGAGAGAGAGAGAGAGAGAGAGAGAGAGAGAGAGAGAGAGAGAGAGAGAGAGAGAGAGAGAGACTGTGTGTGTTTTGATTCACACTGTTACAGGATAATCAGACAAGCAGATCAAAAACTGATGTGTCACTGTTGAGGTTGACGCAACATTTACACAAACACAGAAATCTGTGCACATTCATCTTAAGCAAAGGCGACACACGAGTCACAATTTGGAAAGATAACATGCAGATGGGGTAAAAACATACAAATTGGATAGAAGAAAAAAAATACTGGAGCATTCAGTAGACGTGAATGTTGTCAGATTTGGATTTTTGTATTTGTTTTTTTAGTCATTTATTGTTGCTAAAGTGGTGCAAACATGCAAACTTAACGATGCTTATAATTTAAGTTAAAATATATTTTTTTTGTATTTCTGACCAATTTTTAGAACTGTTTAAATGAGCAATTCTCGTTCCGTGACAGCTGACAAACATGGCAGCCTTGTCAGAACTCAGAGGCTGTAAAAATAAATTGCAAAATCCCAGTGCTAAGGGTACGTTTCACAGATCTCTGATGCCTGATCAATTGCAGTTACCTATGTTGGCCATCTCAGAGACGGTGGCACTGTACGGTCCATCCTCGAATACAGGCGGGTTATCGTTGATGTCCTGTACCCTGATGATGAACTGGGAAGAAGGCTCCAGGGCGCGCTCTGTCTGGCTGTCTGTTGCCGTAGCGATAAGCCGGTACTCGTCCTTCTCCTCCCTGTCCAAGGGCTTCGTCACATGGATGTTGCCTGTCTTTTCATCAATCACAAACACCGACCCTGCCCCTTCGCCCCGGAGCACGTACTTGGTGCGTCCATCACCTCTATCCATGTCAGTGTGAAGCTGAGCGAAAGAAAAAGAACGAAGAGAAGCGAGAGCGGGAAGAAAAATCAGAGCTAAAAGATGAGACGAGACAGTAAAACAATGGAGATTATACCGTATACAGAAAACATATGCAGAAAGCAAAGAAAGGGGAATTTAGTAACTAATCCCATCTCCAGAGATCAATCAGGGGATAAAACCCTCCAAATTTGATCTGAGAATCAGATGAAAGCTTAACGTTGATTGATTCTTAGTAATTAAAGCAAACGTTCATTAAACACTAGTAAAAGCATGTAAATATGAAGTGTATGTATGGTCTATGTAATATTCTCAGCCTCATGTCCTTGTCAACCTTTCTGGGATTCTCTTAAGCTTTTACTGAAGACGACTGAACAAAAGAAAGACTCGTCATTAAAGGCAGGGTCTCCGATTTTTGAGAAATGCTTTAGAGTTTCGGGCCGAATAATAAACAAAAATCAAAACAAAAATTAAAACAAACGTCTAGCCAATGAGCAGAAAGGGGTGTGTCTTGTCAATATGCGGCAGAGAGAGTGTTCAGCATGTGTGACATTAGCAGAAAGCGGTTTTAGCATTGACAAAAACAAAGAAAGAAAGAGAAGAAAGGCTTAAGGCAAGGCAAGAAGGCAAGAAGTAGGACGTGTTAATATCGGATCAGCTTTCCAGCACTGGAGAGAACTGAAGGAGCAGGAAGTTGGCCACATATTCACAGGTTGGAGTTTCCCGAGTCAATAACTCCTGAGCTAAACGCTGTTACTACACAAATAACACCTCTTTTCTATCGTAGTAATGTAGAGAGGCAGCTACAACCGCGTTTTGTGTAGTAACAGCGTTTAGCTCAGGAGTTATTGACTCG
>NC_062518.1:21483296-21548296 GCF_022655615.1 Tachysurus fulvidraco
GCTGTGGGAAATGTAGCCCTGGGTTTCACACAACATGTGCACATACTGTAGAACCACCACTGTGGATTCAGCCTGAATGCTTTTTATTCACGATTTACATTTGATTCGTTTTGTTGATGCTTTTTAAATACAATCGAAACAAATGAGCGGCTGATGGTTAAGGATCTTCTTCAAGAAGAGAAAAGTGCCTGGAATTTAAACTTCCAATCAGTAGCTCAATGCATTAATCATTGAGCCACTTTAATAGAATCACAGGAGTGTCATGATGAGCTGTACCGCCTCATAGTTCCAAAGCCTTTAATTAAGGTAGTGGCAACTTAATAGTTAAAACATTTCTGATTTATGACCTTCTATTGGAAGGTCACGTGTCCGTAACCGAGATCTGCCAAGGTGCAAATCCTGGGCATTTGAGCAAGCTGAATGTCAGTATCTCAGGATAAGGATGTCTGCCATACTGTATGTCATAAATGTAAATACATGATGAACAAAGCTTGGAAACCCATTGACCGACTTTAACTTTAAACAAACAAACTTTCTGAAATGTATTTATCTTCAATAATTGCTTTATCCTGAGGCAATAGGAACAGGGTAAACACTGCGATCAAGGTGAGAATACATCCTGGATGGGACTCACACACACTTTCACACCTTTAGACATACAGTACAGACAATCCACCTTCCAGCATAAGTGGCGACAGTAATCCAAGCTCAGGATCAACCTGTGGAACTGTGAAGTGTCATCTCTACCCAGGTTTTGCATCTGGGGCCATATGGTGTTATGGACTACATTATCTTATTTGACAGATGCCCTCTCTAGCCAGCTTTGAGCATCACATTTTGCTGACGCACAAGCAACAGAAGCTACTCCTACCACCCTAATACCACTATACTCAATTTCAAAATAATTTTTTCAGGGAATCAGGCAGTCTTGTGGAACGCAAGGCATCTGGTACGGAGACTATGGGATATGCGATGATATTAGAGCTGTTTGGGTCTGATCAGTCACTGTGTTAAGTGATGTGCAATGGGAGAAGACAACACCTGTTTCTCCTCCGATTAACTGACTTCCACAGACTAACTCCTGGGTCCCTTATTCCCATATGAATCAGAGAGCAATAGAAGCCTAAAGTTGTTCTTGGATCAGTTCACTTTGGTGAAGTATTGTTAAGTATTCCAGGGGAATGGTAAGTCAGTGAGTAAGATGTTGGAGTACTGAACAGAAGGTTGTGAGTTCAAATCCCAGGACCAAGCTGCCACTACTGGGCCCATGAGCAAGGTCTGTAAACTGTATAAATTATCTAAGGGGGTTTTTACACCTGGTCACTTCATGCATTTTCTGTGATCCGATAGATATCTGATCGTAAAAAGACCAGGTGTAAATGCCCTCTGAAACGGTTTCAAGACGGATATAAATCTGATCGTTCAAACCTCTTCAGGAGGTGGTCTGGGACACGTTTCAGATGAAACTGGACAGGTGTAAATGAATGTGGTTGTTCAAGCCACATACGTCAGCGCTATACTCATCCTAAACGGAAGTACGTCACTCGCAGGTGACTCGCGAGTTGTGCATCGCGCCAGAAACAAATATGTTTTCCCACCAGCGCTGGCTCCGATCTTTCACCCAGGCATCTCGTTGGGTCTTAAAATGCACTGCTGCCACCAGCGAAAATGCAGCAAACAGTAAATGCTGTTTTTTGTAGCAACCACATACACCAAAGCGTGTTCCATTTCAATTACTCCGGAAATGAGGTAAAATCATAAAACAACACATGAAGTGACCAGGTGTAAAAACAACACATGAAGTGAACCAGGTGTAAAAAGGCCCAAAATGTAAGTTGCCCTGGGTAAGCGTGTCTGTAAAATGCTAAGTGAGCATATTTACTTTTTTGATATAACCCACTTCAATGTCTGAATTGTTTAAAGAAAAGCTACTTACAATTTTGAATACGTTTTTTTTCTTAACGTTACAGTAATGCATAGCGATTCAGCAGTTAAGACAGTGCTCCAGGGTATGGACCTTAAAAGCTCTTTTTCTCTGTGGCGAAGAAACAGAAAACGCCTCTGATCTGACCTATTTCTTCTGACTCGTCTTAGCCCTTGCACCAATCTCTCTCATGCCAGGCCTGTGTGTATTATTCATGGACATTATTGCTCAACATTATTACTTCAAGCGCTCTCCTACTTACTGCTATCATACTCGGCTCGATAACATGAATTATTTATGACCAAAAGACAATTCGGACCCAAGGATATGCAAATGTCTATTCAAAAGGCTATAGTACTCAGCTGATGTATGACAGGACATTGGGTGATTGTATGAGTCGCAGGCTTGATATATGTGTTACATAATGTCGTTAGTAGTTAGCAAAGGGCTAACTCTGCTGTTCTCTTTTGTATGCTTAGATCCAGGCCTCCTACATACAGGGCACAGCTCAAACACCCACCAACACAAACTAGTTAAACTAAAGAATGAAAGGCCTACTGTAAGAGTAAATAAAATACACAAATATACACATTCAATACAAGTTGTATTATTTTTATTTATTTATTCATTACGGTTTTTTTGTTGTTGTTGTTTTTTTGGAGTGGCTATCCAACCATGTTCAGAATGATTTCCAAAATCAAACAATTACCTTTACAATTCATTAGAAACTTGTCTGAGCCATTTATTCATTTTTCTCCTAAGGTACGCATACATACTGTACACACACTGGCATGTTGGTGATGTGTGTTCTTCTCTCTTTGTGCCACTGTCTTTCTCTCTTTCTCTCTGACAGGGAGTGGATAATCGTTCTCAGATCTGATGGGACTGAGTGAAAACTAATCTAAAGGAACAGGATTTCTTATCCTAAAGTGCTTTCTTGAAATTACAATTAGCCATCTCTGACCTTTAGTTAATGTCTAAAGATGGACTTGTCACAGTTCTTCTAATGCCTATGATTTTTCCATCACACAGAATTTTCTTTCCTGATATGGTAATAGTTTCATTTTACAAGGCAGAATAATCTAGTTACTTTTTTCAACCACAAGGGGCAGCTGTACCACCTGAACGTGACCTTGTGCACTGGAGAAACCTGCTAAAAAATTTTCAGCAACATCAAGTGATTGATATATGATGCAACATTCAGTGCTTGACATACAACCTACAATAGCTTATTCCTTCTCTCCTGTGTACATATCAGACTATGTGAATACAGAGCTGGAGCGAGTACAAATATGGTAGCTTGTACACTACAGTGGAAGCTACTTGTGTCCTTTACTCCACTTGTTGTTTTTCTACTTTGTGGACTTTTTTGTGTGGCTTTTCTAAGCTGCGAGGTATTGTAGCATCTCAGATTTCCCCTGTGAGAATTACTGCCCTGCATTTGGTTAGTCACTTCCCATTGTTCTATACAAACATTAATCTCTACATGCCCCAGGGAGCTGAAAGGATTTTCTTTGCAGTGTTGGTGGTACATAGTGCTCATTTTACCCCACACTGTGTCAGTGCCCTCCTTTAAATATATTTCCCATTTGGGAATATCTAGCTGGCTAGTTGACTGGCTTGAATGGCTAACACCAGTGATACAGTGATAATTTGTAGGTATCGATGCAATATTCTTCCCTAAACAGGCTAATAAAGATGGATTCTTGCTAATCTGCTTGCTAGATGTTTGTTTTAGAATGGATATTCCTCCCACAGTTAGGTTGGAATGCCTCCAGAGTATCTAGAGCTCGGAGCAATTAACAACCATGCTGCAGGACTTGGAAGTTGAAGTTGGCTACTGGCTGTGTTTTACTGCCTAAGGAATTGTCCCATTCTCTATGCTGGTGTGGTGACCACCAACAAGTACATTAAGTCCTGTAGACAGTATTCCAGAGCAGGATTTCATCCCAGAGACCCCCTCTCCTTCACAGATTGAAGCTTTCCTTAGTATGTCACAATACGACAAGCTCATTAACAGCATAATAATTAGCTGATCAGTTGGCTTGAGGGAAATCTTCAAACTGTGCTGGGCAGAGGGTGAAAAAAGGAATGGAGTTAATAACCCCTGTGCCAGACTCATCAACATTTTGGCAGCCATCAAGCCTCAGCTGAAGTCAATGATCCAGTGTAACTCAGAGGTTTTCACTTCTCAGCAGAGTCCTTTTTCTGTCTCAGAGGACTGCAAGCATATAAGGATGCCTACACCTGCATTTGGGATTGTTGAGTATCTGGGGATGGATCTAGTTTTGACCCTGCCAGATCGCAAGTACCCCTGAAAGTGAAATGCAGAAAATGACTGTGACAGCAAGGTTTCCTCTTCTACGGTTTAAGGACTTTCTTGTCATTTTTAATAGGACAATTCAGGCAAAGCCCAGCTCACCTGAATTATGACACATGTGATGGCTAATATGATGAATCTGCGATAGGTTTGGCATGGTCCGGGACCACACTTTAGTGCTGGAGTCCCATAAAGATTATTTAGCTTTGAAAGTGGAGAGGTTGCATTCTCTGGTGAAAGGCTTTCCTTGGCCAGTTTGGTGGCCACATAACTCTGGCTTGACCTTGAACCTGAATCCAGGATTTCTGCCTAAGATCTGATCACTTTGTTGATCTTTAGGCATTCAGTGAGCATCTTTAGAATGTTTAATGCTGTGCCAGGTACACTAAGGCATGACCAGACCATCATCCATATGTGCTTGTATTATGAAGCATTATTTTAATAAGTATTCCATAAGCATTAATATGGAATTAGCCCTATGTTTAATGCTATAACTGACTCCAATGTTTTCGCACTTGTTTCGATTTTGAAGCAAGACTATGTGGATTTGTAGAGATAGCAGTGCCTAACTGTTGTCAGGTCTGAATGTCTGGTACGCAGTTAATGTTCCAATTTACCCCAGTGGTGTTCATTGGGGATTAGGCCAAGCCATTCTGAAGGCCATTCAAGTTCTTTCACACCATACTTGGCAATCTATATCTTCATGGACCTCACTGGAAATCTTAATGCTACATTATACAAAGAACCTCTATACAAGATATGATTGAAGATATGATATGAAGATTCCCATATGTGCAGATGTACATATGGGAATACTGGTAAAGTGTCCACATACAGTACTTTAGCCATATCGTGTAAATAAAATGGAAGTATTTACAAATATTCTAGCCTTTCTAGGTTAATATCTCTAGCAATGTAGCTAGTCGCTCATGTACTGCCTTAAGCTAAGAAATCTTTGCTATGTTTTGTTTTCTTATCTTGCTGTAAAATATCAGTATGAATCCCATGAGTTATACACCACATCTGGCAATGATACATAACTAGCATTGTCACATTTTAAAATCTCATGATACCGGATTGAATGGCTTTGTATGGGATCGCAGTTGTCATGGATGTCGTGTGATGAAAACAATACAAACAAAAAGCATACATTGATGGAGAACTGTGAGAATTATGTTCTCCCGTTGAATTTCAGCAATAATAGGCTTCCCATTCCGAGTTGTCTTTTAACTTCTACGTGCAAAATAGAAATGCAGTTAAATTTTGTCTCCTGTTAAATAAATGGTATTTAACACAATTGCACCAATTCACTGCCCTTCACTGTCTCGTTAATACAGCCCTGCTTTCTATTTCCATTTTTTTTTTCATGTTATCTCTTTCAAGCAATATATCCTTATTACTACTTTCACACTCACATCACACCCAAACGATCAGTTTCATAATGTTTGAGGTCTGCAGAAACTTGTGTGTTTTTGATTTATCTCACAACATTTTTCATTGCTCCATTTCTCTTTGTCATTCATATTTGCAATACTTTCTCTTTCCATTTCCTTCTATTATGACTGTAATTTCATGCAATTTGACTGAGATTTTCCTCTTCTACCTCATTCAAATATTCTGCTAAACCAACATTTATTATTATTATTATTGTTATTGTTATTATCATCATTGTTATTATTATTAGTATTATACGTATTATTATTCTTATTATTTTTATTATATTAATACACATTCTGCCATCATGTCCCACTCTCTGTCCTTGTCAGCATCTCTTCATCCCTAATTGCCCCTTTGCTCCTGCTGATTTCAAGCCTTGAAGCTAAATATTTTCACAGTGAGAGAAAGTGAAGAAAAACACAAACTAGTTTGTTGAGAGTCATCCTTGAATTATCTCTCATGATCTCTCTCACAGCAGGTGTCTATTGTAGCTGTGGCCTCAACACAGTCTGTCTTGCTATCTTCTTTCCAATTCTTTCTAATAGCATGTGATTGTCAGTGTGTGCAGCAAACGAAATCTGTGTGTTGGACATGGGTTTAAAAACAAAAGGTTACCAGTCATATGTTTCACATGCACAAAAAAAAAACAAACAGTTAAACAGCCAGTGGACACACTACCTAACCCTGCAACATGTCCATCTGGTTGAATGGACAAGAGAAACACAAATTTATTTGTGTACCACTAGTGCACTCATTATTGTGCAACACAAATATGTATATATGTAAATGAGTAGATGGATAGATAGATAGATAGATAGATAGATAGATAGATAGATAGATAGATAGATAGATAGATAGATAGATAGATAGATAGATAGATAGATAGATAGATAGATGGATGGATGGATGGATGGATGGAAGGGAAGTGGTGGGAATAGAAGTAGCTCGGTGATTAAGATGTCTACTGTATTTAAAGGTTGAATAAATTGTAAATCATTTGTATAGATGAGATAAGTGTAAGTCACTATAAGGATGTCTGCCATATGTTGTAAATGGATGAAGTACATAGAAATGGATCAATGGTTGGGGCGTTAGATGGGTGGATGAACAAATGGGTAGATGGAGTAATGTAAAAAAATAGATGGATGGGTAGTTGGACAGATGGCTGGATGACTAGGCAAACCGACCGGTGGAGAATAAATGGGTGAACAGGTGGTTGGATGGATTGGTACAGTATGTGGGTGGGTGGTCAGATGGATGGATGAATTGATAGATGTGTAGATGGAGTGAAGGAAAGATAGATGGATGGGCAGAAGGATGGTTGGATAGCTGAATAAACCCGCTGGTAGAGAATAAATGAGTGGACAGGTGGTTTATTGGTTGGATGGATGAATGAATGAATAAATGGAAGAAATAATAGATGAATGGGTTGATGGATAATGTACAGATTAATGTGTGAATGCATTGAAGGATGGGTATGTGGATGATGAATAGATTGATGGAGTAAACAACCAAGCTACTGACTCTGACATTACACCTTAGTGCCTTCATGTAACGTCCCCAGATATGGTCATGTCACCTGACGTATGACACCTGTCAGATATAATAGAGTCTTACATCTGACCTCTCTTTTTCTGTCAAACACACTCTTAAAGATTCTCACACACTCTGTTAACATCAAGACCTGACAGGACCTGCTGGATGATAGACACCAAAAAACATTTACTCTTTTCAGTTAATATGAGTGGAGTGAGATCACAGAAACTATCATCATCACAGCAGAAGAAGATTCAGTCATTAAATCAACAGAAAAACTAAAAGTATTGCGAATGTAGTGATAATTGGGACACCGGGATAAAGACCTTACAGTAGTCAGGCTCACTTTAACTCAAGATTAATCCCTTGATAGCCTTCTAACAGGCACATGTACATACATAATAAACATCATGTCTATGCCTGAGCTATATCAAATTATTCACAGTTGTGGTAATTATGCAGCAGTTCTATAAATATCAGTGGAGGAAAAAATAGAACAGAACTCATATTAGAGGAGTGTACCGGTGCATTATTTAGGCTAAAATTACTAGAGATTACACTTGGAATCTGTAATGTGGAATGATTCACAGAATGGTTACGATAATCTCAGGCTTTAAAAAAAAAAAAATAAACATTAACCAGAAATAGAAATTGAATTTTTTTTTTCTAGGAGTGAGAAATCCAACACTGTAGTGCAACAATGTGTGTGACTTAGAACATAAAACTTGCCAATAGCACAGAATGTCATTGGGTGTAATTTGCACTAATGAGATCCACAGGGAACCATGGGGAAAAATTCTCAGGTCATTTTTGATATACCTTTTATCTGAGGGTTTACAGTCGTGTGCAAAAGTTTAGGAACCCCTGACAATTTCCATGATTTTCATTTATCAATATTTGGATGTTTGGATCAGCAATTTCATTTTGATCTATCAAATAACTGAAGGACACTAAAGTAATATTTCAGCAGTGACATGAGGTTTATTGGATTAACAGAAAATGTGCAATATGTATCAAAATTAAATTAGACTGGTGAATAAATTTGGGCACCCTTGCCATTTTGTTGATTTGAATACCTGTAACTACTTAGCACTGATTAATTGGAACACACAATTGGTTTGGTGAGCTCATTCATTAAGCCTTGAACGTCATAGACATGTGCATCCAATCATGAGAAAAGGTATGTAAGGTGGCCATTTGCAAGGTGTTGTTCTCAAGCCACAAACAGAGTCGATTGAGGTATGAAAACGCACATTTGGACAAGCCAGCTTCATTTTGGAATAAGGTGCTGTGGAGTAATGAAACAAAGATTGAGTTATTTGGTCATAACAAGGGGCGTTATGCATGGCGGCCAAAGAACCCAGCATTCCAAGAAAAACACATGCTACCCACAGTAAAATTTGGTGAAGGTTCTATCATGAACATCTGTGGGGTGATTTGAAGTGGGCTGTCCGTGCTCTGCAACCATCAAACCTAACTGAACTGGAGATGTTTTGTAAGGAGGAATGGTCCAAAATGCACTCATTCAGAATCCAGACACTCATTACAGGCTATAGGAAGCATGTAGATTATTAATTATTAATCTAGATTAACTGTTATTACTGCTAAAGAAGGCACTACTAAATATTGGTGATTTTTCTGTTTGGGTGCCCAAATTTATGCACCTGTCTAATTTTGTTTCGATGCATATGCATTTTCTGTTAATCCAATAAACCTCATTTCACTACTGAAATATTACTGTGTCTTTCAGTTATTTGTTAAATCGAAATGAAATTGCTGAACCAAACACCCAAATATTTATAAATGAAAATCATGGAAATTGTCAGAGGTACCTAAACTTTTGCATACGACTGTAAGATGAGGTTACTGCTAGGAAAAAAAACGACATTCTATAATGGCTGGAATAGTAAAAGAAGCAAAGGGGGGAATGTCATCGGTATATGTATATGGTACTCTTGGAATGCTTATAAAATTTCCTTTCTTTTGACATTTTAAATTTTTTTATAAACATGTTACATCCATGGTTCTTGGAACAGCATGCCAAAGGTATGTGCTCGTGTACCTTGATGTCTTGACTGCACAAGAAGCTTCACAAGCAGAGTCGCAAGGAAAATTATACGCTATTTTAAAAAAATGTGTTTTACAAATTTTCCAACTTTCCAGTCCCCTACAAAGTTCCCTTATCCATAAATCCCTATGGAATTATGGAGTTCGACAGTAGCTGGGCAGAAAATGTAATGTAATGCACGTGACCAAGAGGATCTTGAAAACAAAACTAGAAATCTGTGCTAAATTTTTTTTTTTTGCTTTCATAATTTAAACATATTAGTTTAATGTAATAAACCGTGTTTCCTTTGCAAAAGACATTTCATGGTGCAATAAAGGGGAAAATTTGAATCCCTCCCACCTCCCTTAGCCTCAAGAAATAATTCGGGAAGCACACACATCACATTAGCATACTGTGTTATTTGTGCTAATAAGCAGCTATGTATGTTTTGAACAATGGCAGATAATATTCCTGACATACCAACACAACAATTGAGGAGGCTTGAAATTGGTCAATTTTGCATCAAGGATGGGGGGTTAGATTTAAAGGAAGCAGGAGTGGCAGGAATTGCCCTAGAATCAAGTTTATTTCATGTTCTTTAGTGTTGGTGGCTGAAGCATGACGCTGGCAAGCAACCAAACTTAGTCAATATTGTCAATATGCCTCTTTCCACATTGACCACTCAGCATGCCTACACTCTCTCTCATTTCCATTGTCCACTAATTCTTAATGGGTATCTGGGTATCTTGCTTTTTTCGAAACAACCCTCTTATTCTCATCCTGGACACCGTGTCCAATGCCAATGAGCTCAGGTGAATATGTTAAGATATTAGCACTACAGGGATCCCATTAGGCAACTGGAGAAGTAGCGTACACAAAAAAACAATGGGTGAGTCCACAGTTTGGTTTTCTAAACATGAAATGCAGCATGGCTGCCTCAGGCAAGCACACGATATCACACATGTTCATTTACTCAGCTCATAAACTCTTTTGCCTGTACATTTCACACATGGACAAAAAGACAAAGCGGATAAAAAAAGGAGACTTCTCAAGGCTAAGCAAATTCTCTAATCATCTAGCCAATTCAAGCGATTCATTTTTTTTTCTTATTCTTCTTAGAACAGCCTCGGTTCCCTGCACTCCTCTTGAACTAGTCTGTCTCTGGAGAATCAGCGCCTCAGTACATTTAGGCATGAGTCATAGAAGATAGTATCTTGAGAAATTATGGGTTTCTGCTCTGTGTTTTCATGCCCTACCCCTGTGCCCTTGATTGTCTGCCGGAGGTCCAATTTTAGTAGATCGGCACCATGTACATGCAAGTTTTAAACAGCACTGAATCAGGGTCTAAATTAATGGACTGATTATAATATTATTTTCCGACCTGCTGGGGTCGGCCTCTACTGAGAATCAAATTGACAGAGATTGACAGAAAAAATGGCTGGATTAATCGGTCTAATGGCATTAACATTGCAGTAAAAGAGATTAATCAGAGACCTCTATGGGAAACCTTTTTTTTCCTCAGGTACAAAGCAATGAAATTTAAATGAAAATTTGTTATCTGTCATCGGCATCACAGAGTGCGGTAACCTTTTAATTCCATGCTGTCAAATTATTTAATTTTAAGTCATTATGTAGTAATTCAGTTATCCAAATGTGTAGGAAATCAATGATATTTGAGACATTTTTTTAGCTTACCCTTCCAATGAGAACAGGTTCAGGACCAGCGTATTCCTCGATAACGAAAAACTGGTTCCAGATCCAACTCCGTCTGCTTCGTGATCGAGACCCATCGCTTTCCTTGGGACTCCACCCCCCTTCACCTCCGTCATCCTCCATCTCCTGGAATACGAGGCCATGGCCGCCATGCAGAGGTGAGGTGACCGAAGGCTCCCATACCTCCTCCTTGTCCATGTCTTCACCATCTGAATTTGGACGCAGTTTCAGAATGTGACTGTCTTCGACAAAATCCGAAGCTTTACTTATCGGTTCCTGAGTGACATTCAATTCCGTATCTGGAGCAAACAGGTTTTGACCTGATTGCTCTTTGGCATTAAGAGTTCTCTCAGTTTGGGAGTAGAGGAAGTAACTCTTATCTGAGACTGCCTGGGAAGGCATATGTAATGTTCCTTCATGCACAATCACAGAGATATTGGTATGACTCTGATAACCAATGGCCTCTATATCGGCCATGAGTTCACTCTGGGGTGTTGATTCCACATGGGTTAAGTGCTGTTTGCTCTTCACAGCAGATAAAGACTCAGCTTCTGTGTTCTCTTCATCTTTTGAGTTTGGATTGAGATCACTAACTGGCCTCCTAAAAATATGAACTGGACTGACATTAGGATTCGTAATGGTGCTTGACTGTAGCTCAACAGACAATCCCGAAGTCTTGTTATGATTATCCGATTCATATACATCTGGAGTTACAAAACTGTCTTGTCTCTTAATTTTAGGTTCGTCCTCTTGATCCATATCGATCAAGTCTCGCTTCCTACTGTGACTAATCTTAGTCTGGAAGGTCAGGCCATTCTGGAGTTGGGAATTTACAATCCTCACAAGGTTGTCCTTAGAAATAAGCTTTAAAACTCCAAAGTTTCCTGTCAGGTTTAATTTATGGGGGGAATCCAATATCACTCTCTTTGGACCTATGGCGTTATTAAGAAGCCCAGGGCCTGGCCTCGCTCTAAATCTCGGCTGTGATTTGTATCTGGTTCTGTTGAAGTGCAAACTAGAGTCTATTTTGTGGTGAACTGGAATTCCCTTATCAACTCTTCCATGTTTCAGGGTTTCAGTATTTTTAGTGTTATTCTTAATCTTTCTGCTCTCAGGCAGATCCCTGGTACTGGTATCAACTGCTTTTAGTACCCTTGAGTCCATTTTATTTGAGTCCTCATTCTCCTGCTGAGGATATTTAGCATTAAAGTCGTGCAGTTCTTGCTGGTTTAAGACCGATAGAGCTTCATTGGTCTCCTCAGCTTTGGAGTGACCTACAAACTTCTCATCCACTTTGTCAGCACTGATCAGTTCTTTTAGCCTAACCAGTGGCAATCCATTTTTCTCCAAACTTGGTTGGTCCCACTGATTGGTCACACCGTGCAACTGTGGATGAACTGGATTGAGTCCTCTCCTTCTCACAACCTTTGTGACTGACTCTGACCTCACAAGCCCTTCCCATAGGCAGAGGGACACCAGTAGCAGTAGTCTTCTGTCAGGCATGTTGAACGATCGCAAATTGTGCTTTATTAATTTAATTGGCAGTTAATAAAAAGGTATGCCTGTTTTCTGGTTGTCTTCATTCTTCCTTCTGCACCTCTCTCCTTGTACGCCCTGTCTTTACTCCTCCATCACCCGTCCTTCACCGGTTCTGGAGAACAGGTGTCAGTCACACAGCCCCTATATTTTTTCCTCACACAGTATCTTCTTCTTCTGATAAAAAACCTCTTCACTCAGTTTCCCATGGAGGCTTGATCGCCCTGAGTGGAAAGATAAAGATAATTATGTTAAAACTTTAATCACGTTGCTATGTTAATTAAACGTGGATTGACACAGCAAGGGGAGTCGAACACACAGGCTGACAGGCCAATTCATTAACTTTGGAACAATCACAGCGCACTGAAATCATCAAACTGTGTCTTATCTTAATCAGCACTTGCATGCTGTTCCTATGGCATATATATGACCCTGCCTATGTTTCATCTTGCTTACTAATTTCACAGTAACGTTGCGGTGATTAGCTTTGGGGTGTGTGGTAAGCTTTAAAAGCATCATCATTCATTTATTTATTTTTTTTCTCTCGAAGATTACAGTGTTAATGTAGCAGATATAATGAATTGTGCATTAATTAGGTATTCTCTGTGGTAAGGTGAGAGTGCTTTAGGCTGATTTGCATGACTCTATGCATCAGGTTTGAAGGTGAAAAGAGGCATGGATAAAATTGGAGTACATGTTGCTGCTGTAATATTCCATAAACAGGGAAGTACCTGCTATTTTATCACATATGCATTACAGCAAAATGCGTTTCTTCACTTATCGCCGCTTAGGAAGATGGGGTCAGACGTGCTGTAGCACACACGGAGAAGACAGGGTTAAGAGCATTGTTTAAGGGCCCAACCGCTCGCAGTGCTAGGGCAGTGATAGGGCTTGCACTCCTGCCCTTACAATTAGTAATCCGGAGTCTTAACCATTTGAGCCACCACCACATCCCTGGCATCTAGAAGCTAATACTATATAGCAGACAATAGAGTCTTATTTATCAACATTTTAGTAAATTTGTGTGTAAATGTTTGAGCAAGCCAAATTGGAATAAATAGTTATATATAGGATAGTAGGATAGTTTCTGAAACACTGACTACACTGTATGCAGATTAGATTAGATTAGATTAGATTAGATTAGATTAGATTAGATTAGATTCAACTTTATTGTCAATAGTAGCAAGTGTGGGATATACAGTTTTTTACAAGATTTAGATAAGTTAAATAAAATGGTAATATGGAAGTGATTTACAGATGTGTGTGTACTATGAACATAATATATAGATGGCTAAAATTATAACTGAAATTTACAGAAGGATGTAACAAAATATGGCTATTGCTATAAACAGTCATTTACAGATGTGTATGTACTATGAACATGATATACAGGTGAATATATATGTACTATGAACATAATATACAGATGAATATATATGTATTATGAATACAATATACAGATGGATATATATGTATTATGAATACAATATACAGATGAATATACAGTGATCCCTGGTTTATTGTGGTTAATGGGGACCGGAACCCCTCGCGATAGGTGAAAATCCGCGAAGTAGGAGAGGCCCTAAATTTGACCTTTTCACTGATGGTCATCATCTTCCTCTTCCTCTTGGGCTCACTAGAGGAATCTTTGGCAGGAGCACGGCACTTAGAAGGCATTGTAAGGGCTTAACGAAAAGTTAATTTCGAACCCAATACGCGAGACACAGTTGACAGCGTGAACGAGAGTGGCGAGATACAACAAGGGAAGAAGCTGGGAGAGGATGCGACGATGCGCAGCCAATCAGCTCAGATCTCGCGCCAGGAACCAATCATGTGCCTTGTCTGACTGCCCGTGGGTATGTACAAAGCCTCTGAGAGAGTTTCTCTCTTTGTCTGGCATCCTGGGAAACCGTTTTTATTTTTATTTTTCGATGAATATTTTTGAAAAATCAGCAATGCACTGAGGCGGCAAAACTTGAACTGCGAAACTTGAACCGCGAAGTGGCGAGGGATTACTGTATGTGTACTAAGAATATAATATGCAGATGGCTATTAGTATAAACTGAAATTTACAGAATGGTATGTGCTATAAATAAAATATATGGCTATTAGTATAATGTATTGCTGTTACTATAAACAGAAATCAGGTGGGTATATACAATGGTAAGGCAATGGTGAGCAGCAATGCAAAAAAAAGAGAGCAAGTGAGCATAGATACCCTGTAAAGTGCATGAAGTAAAAGCCACAAAGTTCCATAAACATTGTGAGATAAACAATGAGGACAAAGATGGATACACAGAACTGAAAATCATTTTGACTCACTAAAATAATAATAAATAATACTTTCTATAATATTAACGATAATTTGAACGAAACGTCTTCGATTTATATGGCCCAATTTCTTTGGTCATGATTAAATGATTATTTTTCATTGTTTTTATTGATGTAATGAAAATAAGCTATCTCAGTTCCACACTATATTCCAGATTTTTTCCAGAATTTATGTGTAAACGTTTGCGTGTATCATTTACAAATAAATCTAGTTTCGTATTCGGCTTGATTCATGAAGCCAATCAAAATACAAAATAACAGATGATAGAAACTGGTGTTTGTTTTTTGCTTTTTTTCAATAAAGGATTACTGCTGTTCTGATCTGTATTCTGCAGAAACGCTAGGGCGTCGCAGACTTGGGCGAAAATTTTAAATCGTGAATGCAGATGTTTTTCTGCCTTTGTTTTGTAATAGTTTGCCCCACATCATCCGTTATAATTATGCCTTCAAAGAGACCTAATCCTTTGCTTGTTTATCAAGCTGTTGATAGATTTAAGATTCAGACCTACCATCTGATATCACCTCCAGCTGCCAGTGATTATAATATATTGGTTTTGCGACCAGACAACAGAGTAAACAACCACGATTTAAGGAATAACACAATTTGCAGCAAGTCAAAGCACATTGCTTTTTTATCACACTGTGTGTGTGTGTGTGTGTGTGTGTGTGTGTGTGTGTGTGTGTGTGTGTGTGTGTGTGTGTGTGTGTGTGTTATTTATGTCAGTGAGTCATTCATAGAAACTGAGTGGTCATACAGTATTTATCTGTAATGCTACTGTTTGAAGGCCAGGACAAAATATTTAAACCATACTATTATTACTATATATGCATATATATATATATATATATAGTAAATTGGCATTGTGGATTATTAGAAAGCAAAACAACCTCAGAACGTTACGAAGAATGTTAAGTGTTGGGGAAATATGACATGCTAGGCTGAGTTTCTTGTGCTCTGGGGTATGTTTGTACCATGTTCCACTGGGTGCCGTGTCTTCTGTTGTGCTGTATGACACTTGAGGACTTGCACTGAGACCCTGTCATGGCATCCACTGAGGCATGACTGAGATCTAAGCTTTCCCTCAAGATCTACCTCCTCCTCCTCCTCCTCCTCTATCCTCCTCTTCCCCAATTCTTCACTCCAACTCCTTTTTTCTCGCTCCCTTGAACGTTCACACACACTTTTCCACTTTCATTCTCAATCAAAATCTCTCCTCGCATTTGTAAAAAGCCTTTCGCATTCCTTCCTCTTAAATTCACTCTCACCACTTCACCCACTCACCACCTGTCCCTCTGTGTCTTGCCATCTAACATCCTGTTCCCCACTCTCTATCTCTCTCTTCTCTCTCTGTACTGTTTAACTATGCAGTCCTATATCTCCTCTACATCTCCTATCCATGGCTACCTCTGTGTCAATCACACGCCTGCCTTAACCTCCCTCGCCCTCTGTATTCCGTCTCGCTTCAATCAATCAGCATCTTCTCAGCCTGCCGGGTGACATTGACGGCTTGCCTAGCACCGGCACCGAGGCCAGAGCTAAACTCAAGGCGGTGTATTTTTACATCGTGTCGAAAGATTTATGCATGGATTTTCAAAAGGCAAACAGAACCACGTTACTGTGTTCTACAAAAAGCTCCATCAGGATCAGAAAATTCTTCTCTTCATTTTTTTCCAGGTGATTTCTACTTGGTTATTCAGATAGCTATAACAAAATTCAAAAGGCAAACAGGTAAAATATTCACCGGGAGCAGTAACATCAGTGCTTCAAGCAATTATTAGAGCACAATCATGATTAGTAGTTCAGTCCATGCCCACTTTATTGGCAGAACTTGCTGGTAGGTGGCTGTTCAGCTGACAAGGACACCTGGTTAACTGGCTGGAGGCGAACACTGAGCCAGCATATTGATGCTGTCAAGTCAACCGAACATGTCTACCATGCCCAGTTGTGTGTGTGTGTGTGTGTGTGTGTGTGTGTGTGTGTGTGTGTGTGTGTGTGTGTGTGTGTGTGTGTGTGTGTGTGTGTGTGTGTGTGTGTGTGTGTGTGTGTGTGTGTGACGTTCCTTTCAGTGTATGATTCTCCTGAGGCAGTTAAATAAAAATGCAGGTTTGTAGAGTGTGACTGTATGACAGCATGCAGTTAGTAGAGTGCTGTTATTACAGATAGGCGTCTGTTTCAACTGATATGTATATGTGTGTGTGTGTGTGTGTGTGTGTGTGTGTGTGTGTGTGTGTGTGTGTGTGTGTGTGTGTGTGTGTGCACAGACTTAAGAACATCTGATGAACATCTAAAGCTTTCTCCAGCTTCTCTTACACCCTCCGGACATCTCGAGTATCTCAGTGAACTGATTAATTGGGGCCATAAATATCTTAATTAATTTTTCCCTTCCCTGGGCCCCAGATTCAAACGATCTCCTGGTTCATTAGTATTGGAGGCAGAACCTTGCCATTGATCCGTAGTGCAGTGAAGGCTGTCACCAACTTAACGAGACTGCAAATTTTAATTACGTATCGCCTTTTCTTGCTGTCTACTCCCTCGACCTCTGGATAAATACTTTCTCATGAAAAGAATCAATCTAAAGCAAAAAATTCATTTTCATATATATTATATATATTTTTTCCTACACACACATAGATAGATAGATAGATAGATAGATAGATAGATAGATAGATAGATAGATAGATAGATAGATAGATAGATAGATAGATAGATAGATAGATAGATAGATAGATAATATGTAGTCTAAATATGTAGCCCAAATGGCTGTCCCTGCCAGTAAAGCAAGCTAAACAGACCCAAAGTTGGCCAAAGTGGTAAGTGCTTTTGTGGTAACCTCCATCCTTCTGGAAAGGCTGTCCACAATTTTGAAGCATAGTTATAAAGATTTGTGGTCAGGTACTTTTATGTTAGGTGAGGAGGTCTGGGGTGCAGTTAGCATTTCAGTTCATCCTAAAGGTGTTCATAGGAGTTGAGGTTAGGGATTTGTGAAGGAAACTCGAGTTTGACCTTCGTTAACCTTGGCAAGCTATGGTGGTTTTTACATTTGGCATTTCCCCAGTGTTCCTGATGACAGCATTGGTCGGGTTTCAAAAATCGATTGATTCTATCGAACCCTGCACGTATGCAGAACAACCACATACTGTAGACTCACCATTTTATGCACCTCAGCTCTTCCCTTCCGTGTCCAACAACGTTCCCCTGCTACTTCATTGTGAAAACTAATGACGTTGTGAAAACTAATGACGTTGGATTTATGAGTTGCGTTAACCATTCAGTGCAATTACACCACAGTTCCAGTGAAACTGAACTCAGATGCCCCGTTTACAGGTAGTCTGGGGTTTGGTACCATGATGTGATTTCTGGTCCACTAATTCTTTTGTGAACTGTGCTCTGTTGTGGTAAAAACATCCAGAGTGAAAGCCTCCTATGTCTTTATACTGTAATGCTTGATTTGTGCATGCTGGCATTGTAATGCTGATAAGTTTGCTGCTTAGATGCTACATACTTTTGACCAGACACTGTATAAACACTATGGAGGTATTGAAATATGAGACACTTTTTTTTAATAGTAAGTTTGCCACAGGGTTTGATCCTAGGTGTAGATCGATACAGGTACTGTATACGGTCAGATGTGAAGCCTGCGGGACAAACATGACAAACCATGTCCATTAACAGGCTTATTCAATCATCCTTAGTAAACACCTGGTCAAGTGTGTGGCAGTTCCTTTTAGGCTATTGGTTTGTTTATATTTTGGGATTATGTATCCGATAAAATGTAGAAAATATTGTGAAATTTGAAGGAAGTGTCTGAGTCAGAATTCTCAAATAATATAAGCAGCGGTATAGTAGGTTCCTGATTTAGACCCCGCCTACTTTATTTAAATACAAATACAAATACAAAGTGTCATTGTGTTTCACTTAAAATAAAAGAAAAATTCCCATACATTTAAAAATAAAAAAAAATAGAATATGCAAACCAGCAAGCATTATCATTCTAGGTAACTTCCTCCCACGCTTGACACTGATGTGTAAATAAACCTCCCTCTGCCGTTCTTTTACCTTTTTTTCCTGCCGCAATGCTCCGGGGAAGGCCGTCCCAGACCAAAGGAGCAGGAGAGAAGAAAGCTGACTCTCACTTCTTTATTGCCACACTCAAAGGGGAAAAAGGAGCAATTCTTTCTACAAATATGCACAAAGTATAAAGCCACACAAAATGACAGGCGCTCCCCACTGTGAGACTTGCAGCAAAGCTGGAGTGCAGAAATGACTTGGGGAAACACAAGCGTCTTCACCTCATAAAGTCCTTAATGCAAAAAAGGAGCAGTAATAGTCAGGGTAGAGGAGAGAATTCAAAACGTGTGGGTTCTCACAAAATCCATTTTTAACGATGAGAATTCATCCTCGCACAATTCTACTAGGTGAAATGATCTGTATGCTGTGACTGTCATAGATATTTCTAGAAAAGAAAAAAAAATCCCAGGGTTTGGATCAGGACATAGCAGAAACAGGCATAAATTAAACCAAGAGCAAGAATGAAAGAGAGAGAGAGAGAGAGAGAGAGAGAGAGAGAGAGAGAGAGAGAGAGAGAGAGAGAGAGAGAGAGAGCATGTGTTTATAATCCTGATGAATTTCTTGTTTTTATTTTTTTATTTATTATAAAGTGCTAAAAATTTGTTCGCTTCAGACTGGCCTCGGTTTAATATCTGAATATGAATGAATAATTTAACGCAGTCCTCTGTCTATGACAATGCCAGTGAGCTGCACATGAAGAAGCAGGATATGATCAACAATCTCTAAATCTCTAATGTTCACATAAAGGGCTGCTGAAAATGAAATGCTAATGTTCGCATAGAAATAAAAACATTTTAACATGCACGATAAGATGAAGCGTAAGATTTTTCAGAGAAAAATAGCAAATAATATTAGACTGATATTAGACATGGTCATATTGATTCCTCCCGGTGAACTGAATCTTTTGATTCTGAATCGTTTGAGTCTAAAAAGACTTAATTCAGTGATCCAGATTCCTTCACTCATTCGTTCAGTGACACTTTTTGTAAGTTGCTTCATTACACCACTAGTTGCCGCCAGTGAGTGTCTTTCTAAGTAGTAGGAGGGATTCGGTTCATTTAATCCATACATATATTGAAAAACTGTCAATTTTCCCCAAAAAACAAGTTGTAGTGCTAGGCTTGATTGAAATTGGCATTTCCAATTCACAAATTTTATATATATATATATATATATAGTGTGTGTGTGTGTGTGTGTGTGTGTGTGTGTGTGTGTGTGTGTGTGTGTGTGTGTGTATGTGTAGCATGTTTGTCTTAGTGCTACATGCTTAACAAACACACTGTCCTGCCGTCTTTCTCTTTATGTTGAAAGAGTGATAAACTGAACAAACAACGTTCCAAGAGTCAGTAGGTCCTTGTTCTCTCGTCAAATTTGTTCATTTCACTCATAAACTACAATTACCAATTTGTTTATTTTGTTCACAAACAATTATCAGCAACAGTTATCTAGTTCTTTCATTCACAAACAAACTGGAAAATTGTTGTTGTTAAAAATGACAATTACCAGTTTGTTTTGTGCACAAACGACATTAACCGATGACAATTACCAGTTTGTTCATTTCCTTCACAAACAACATTTAAAAGTTTGTCCATTTTGTTAACAAACAAGAATTAGCAATTTATTACCAGTTCAACAATTAACCAGTTTGTTCATGTTGTTTACAAACAACAGTTAATTAGTATGTTTGTTTAATCAATAAATGTCAGTTACCATTTTATTCACAAACTGCAAGTACCAGTTTTCTTCTTAAAAATCAGCAGGTCTACCACTCTCGTTCAGACTAAAGGTAAAGAGCGATAATTAAAAAGGATAAGTGAAAAGCAAGTGGAAGTGAGTAAGAACAATTTATTCATGTAAAGGTTTCAGTCAAAAACACGAAAACCTCACTAGTTGACATCCAAAATGTAAAGCAAGAACTTAAGGACACATGAAGGTGGGTACTTGTTATGTTGTTAATTTATTGTTCTTGGAGTTGGTTAGCTAGCTAGTCAAATCAGAGCTGTGATCAGGCATAACAAGTGTGTGTTAATGTGATAAAGAATGAAAAGGTAACTGCATAGGTCTAGGGCCAACAGCTAGCTTTATCCAATATGAAAGAAAAAGCTAGTACAGTATAACAAGCATTGTTATTCATAATTTAGGAATCATTTCTGTCAATTAGCTAGCTAGATATTTCCTGAAATTAGCTAAAACCAAGGTCTTTGTAATTGTTATTTAAGCAATGGCAACTGCTTCTTATGAATAGAAAAGCAGGAATTGTCACAGTAGCTTTAGTGTAAGTCAAATTCTTTTTGTAGCATTGAGTGTCCAAAAAGGATTTTCATGCAGTAGCTTAGCTGTTTTAGATGATGAGTGGTTTGTAGTGCATTACCATTGCAACATTGTTATCACAACAACACTAAACATCTTATAGGCATCTGAGCTGTCAGGAGGATGTGGCGAGAGTGCAAAGACATTTACAAAAATACACCTGATACACATTTTGTGAGGCCTTCTTCTCTTTCTGCATCAGTGGCTCTTAACATCAAAAAGCTATCAGATCCTTTCAAAGGCTGACATTTTGCAGAAAGACCCCCAGAATCTTGGACCCTTCTTTCTCATGGTACAAGCCTACATATCAACATTCCTTCAGTCATGCGTGCTAATAATATGTGAACATTTTTATGCAGAGAATCAAGGTTGCATCATGAGTTGAAAATGTGTTCTTTTCTTGTTCTTGTACAACACCCCTCTTTTATTTTTTCCCTACAAAGCAGGAAAACTTGTCAGAAAAGCATATCTACTTCAATCTTTCCATCTCTCTTCTTCTGTGTTTATCTTTTACTTTACCTTTCAAGGGCAAACCTGCAGTGCAAGGCACAGGAAGACAAGCGGGAGATATTTTCAAGCCGAATGAATCCCAATCGAACAAGGTTAGTGGTGGAATTTTCATATTTCCACCACTAAAAGCTTTCAGCGCCTGACAAAAGCCTTGACATGAAAAAGACAGAATAATGACACCCAATCATTTCCTTTAAAATGTTTGACTCCGTTTTTGGTTTAACTACACTCTTATATTATTAGTCTCCAGTTCTTATCGGTGCTTGCTCTGATGTGGAAGAAGAGCAATGTTTCTATAAGACCTGAACTGTGTAACATACACAGATCAATGGACTTTGCTTGATATTCGTGCTTGGTTTCTTCAAGGCAATCTGATGTGTCATTTTCCGAAGTAAACCCATTCAACGTGTCTTATTTGCTGTTGTCTTTCTCCCATATATGGTACAGTGGAACGTTCATAATATGCTGCTGGGAATCAAAATGAATCAAGGTGTCATTTGTGCTAATAGGCTTTTTGTTAAATTGGTTCTGGCTGCTCAATTCACATAGACCTCAATATCCAGGATACAGGAATGACAGTAAAATACTACTTCTGTGATTAATTATGTTAAAGTTAATCTTTTTATGGACATCATAGAAACACTCAGCACCTAATCTGATGATTTTCAAAAGCTATAATTGTGTCATACTAGGGCAGTTGTAGTTCTAGTGGTTAAGGCTTTGTTTTGTTTATCAGAAAGCCGAGGTTCAATATCCAGCACTGGCAAGCCCTTAGCCCTTAGCCCTCCCTGCTATGGGGCTGCTGTACAGTATATTTGCTGCCTCTACACTCTGACCCCAGCCTCCTCTGTTGGGATACCCAAAGAAATGAATTCCACTGTATAATGTGGTGATATATGCCCAGATTTAATTCATCCATTTCATACTATAAAACTTTCCTACTATGCAGAAAACAGTAAAGGGTCTCAGTGTTCATAAAACATTGTGTGACAAATATGCGGATGATCTCCGACATTGATTCTGCAGTACAGAACCATATTGGTACGGATTCTGTTCAAACTTGCCAAGCATTAGATACTATCAAAACTACACAATGTAAGATTCTGTAATATCACCCTCTCTGGTTGAAAAATGCAATGGCAAGTAGTACAACTAAGGAGTACTGACACCTATTGTGTAGTTGCATACACATACAAATATATTCTACAACTCATGATTGCTCAGTATTACAGAAGTGCAGTGCTTTGATAGTACAATAACTTTACTGTGCACATCACAGTGATTGTCTGTGCCATTTACTCCATGCCAGATGAAAGAGTAGAAACCTCTCAACACGAGCTTGTCTTTTATCTTGCGCCTGGCAGGTTGGATCTTGCTGCGATTGTCTTTCAATCTTATCAGTGCAAGTGCGTTGCAGACAACACGGTGTAGCCGTGTTCATGCTTCAAGACCATAAACAGCACATATATTGCAGAACATACTAGTCATCTAACATTACCTAGCTCTTGTACTCTGCTCTCTCTCTCTGTGTCCTGATTGGCTGCAGGCTCCTGCCAGATAGTATGTAGACTTCTTTTAAGGATCTTCCAGGTATCGATGTTAACCTGCTAACTAAAACCCACACCAGAGCATCAGTTAAGAAGAAGATCACCCAAATCACCCCCTCAACCAGTACTCTTCAGTACCTCGGGTCACTAGCCTACTATCATGAGTTTATTCACAACTTCGCAACTGGCTAAGAGGGAGCATGGTGACTTGGGAAGTTGAGGTTTGGAGTGACTCCACCCTTTGTGCATGGAGAAGGCATGTTCTGTAAAATTTTATGTTGTTAGGTGTTATTTCAGACTCCTCCACCTGCCAAAAGACATCCTGATAGGTCTTCCTAAAATGTCCATAGTCCGTGAAGATGTGTGCGATTGTGACCTACACTGGACTGGCACCGTGCCCAACATGTCCCCTACCTCATGTCTTGTGTCCCCTTGTGCCAAATCTTGCCAATTAACCTTCTTTCATACTTGTAAGTGATGTGTACAATTTGCCACCAATTCTGCCCCGGACCCTGATCCTTTTGCATTATCGCCAGGGTGACTCATCAAGCTAAGCATCATATAACATGGCATTATATTGAGTTTTTCATCTCCCCTCAATAATAATGATTTTAATTTGAATAACAAATACCTGCTGCACTTCACAGATATGAAACTGTCACTGATTAACACAGTTGTAATAGATTAATTTTCCCGTAATCGATTTCTGCTGTTGCCTTTCATACATAAATTTCATATATCATACACAATATTTAAGTTCAGTAAACCGTTCCAGTTGGTCAATTCATAGTCAAGGCCAAACTCCCTGGTGTATTGTACAACTTTGCCTTGTGACTTACATGTTATATAATACTAATATACTAATATATACTGTTAGAATGGTACTACATAATCTTAGAACTTAAATCTACAGAAAGTCACTCAGCAAGGTTAGCTTTTTTCCACTCAATATAAGCATAAAAAAGTTGTTTGCCACCATATCACAAAGGCATTCATGCTTCAAGTTTTTAATCCCCCAAGTCACAGGGCCCCTTCCCCATCTCTCGCTCACTCTCTCTTTAGTATTCTGTTGACTCATCTGATTTGTAATTCTAATGACATTTCCCTAATATCAGATAAATGTGTTTTGTTTTTCTTAAATATGCTTCAATTTGTTTTCTATTTCTTATTTCTGAAAGAACTGCATTATGGTTTCAGGCCCATATTTGCAGTTAATTTAATACAGAAAATGCATACATTTGCGTTCAAGCCTCAGACATACAGTAACTACAGACTTAAGCTCTCTTCAGATAGTTACATGAGAGAGTGATGTTTGAGATGAACAAATAAACTATTTTTAAGGATGACCGTATCATAAATATGCCGCCATCATTGCACAAGCAAAAATTATTGAATGGGTATTTGGGGAAAAAATGTAATAAATTTGTTATATTAATTTGGAGTGTTGTATCTTTAAAATACACAAAAAGTGTTGCTGGGGATATTTACTCAAAGGAAAACAGTGGGCATTGCACGAGACATGATTTTAATCAGTGACTGCTGATCTGGAGGACTGAATTGTGTCCAGATGCTAAAGGAAAACCAAGAATTTCATTCATTCATTTTCTACCGCTTATCCGAACTTCTCGGGTCACGGGGAGCCTGTGCCTATCTCAGGCGTCACCGGGCATCAAGGCAGGATACACCCTGGACGGAGTGCCAACCCATCGCAGGGCACACACACACTCTCATTCACTCACACACTCACACACTACGGACAATTTTCCAGAGATGCCAATCAACCTACCATGCATGTCTTTGGAACGGGGAGGAAACCAGAGTACCCGGAGGAAACCCCCGAGGCACGGGGAGAACATGCAAGCTCCACACACACAAGGCGGAGGCGGGAATTGAACGCCCAACCCTGGAGGTGTGAGGCGAACGTGCTAACCACTAAGCCACCATGCCCCCAACCAAGAATTTGAATTACTGTAAGTAAATAAAATAAGGCCTTTAGCATTTGATATTAAATGTCAGACAAAAAAAATCTACGCAAGCAAGCTTAACCCAATTTCGAATACTTAGACTAACTTTCCTTATATAAAAATTTATGTAATTCGTGGACTTAAATCCAAAGCTCTGAATAAACAGTGATGCCATTTCCAACACTTTAGTAATTCTCAATGTGTGTGTACAAAAATAAAGAGAAAAAAAAAGACAAATCAGGCGTACAATGCGACTTATTTGAGCTGATGCCGAAGGTTAGTTCTTTACCATTTCTGGTTATTATGAACACTGCATGCTTTTATATTGTGAAGTACATTATTAATTGGACTGTGCCCCAGGGCAGATGATTCCAGCCAGCAGTGGTACATTAGGTGCAGTTAGTTCAGTGTCATGAGACACTCTAACAGCTTGCTGGTTTTATTTAGTGTCTTTTTTTTCTTTAGTGCCTTTATTTGGGAACAGATTTAGGAGTTTAGTTTGCTCCCCATCGTACAAAATTGAGATACATTTGCTTGATGTTCCATGGTAGAGCTATGGGGCATACTCCAATAAACTGGTTGCTTGGCTTTTTATTAGTTGGATTTCAGTACAGATTTAGAGCTTAATATGGACTCAAGTTCAGACATTGTTGCATTATGTAGAAGATAAATTCATTTTTATGTCAGGAGGAGTTGTAGAGCGCATTTATTCTGATAATGTACTCTCAACGGTATTTTCCTGAAGCAGTAATTCAGTGCTAGTTTTAGTAAAAGCATGTCAGATGCCTAGTTACCCCTACGCCGTGCTTTGAGATGACATAATTTTTGGGGGTTTGGAGAGGTCATATTTTGAGGACGTGCACAAGGGTTGTGGGGATTTGCAAGAGCAGAGGAAAGTCTGGTTCAGCTCCAGAGAGAAGCAGACAGTGGCACAGATGTCTAAGAGGTTAGACAGGCCTCCTCCTCTTCCCTTTTCACCTTCTTATCCTTGCACTCCCTGGTCCCTTCATTGCTCCCACCATTTCAACAGCTGCTCAGGGTCATCATGCAAAGGCAGCAAATTTTTAACCCAGAGTAAAGGGCAGGCAGCAGTCGCCCCAGGTAGACATGGAGTAGCTGCTTGTAATTTAAATGTACTGAAAATGAGCAGAAGCAGGGCAGTGTAGTAAAGTGTAGGAGGCCATGACAGCTAAAAGTTCGGAGGATTTTCCAAAGAGAAGAATCCCCCATTTGTATCTGTCTAACCACCATAGAGGAAAAGAACTGCATTATAATACTACATGTCTTGTACTTTTATAAGAGCATCAGTGTTGTTGATTCCTCATCCAATGTAGCACTAAGACAGGTATCATTCATTCATTCATTCATTTTCTACCGCTTATCCGAACGTCTCGGGTCTCAGGCGTCATCTGGCATCGAGGCAGGATACACCCTGGACGGAGTGCCAACCCATCACAGGGCACACACACTCTAATTCACACACACACTATGGACAATTTCCCAGAGATGCCAATCAACCTACCATGCATGTCTTTGGACCGGGGAGGAAACCGGAGTACCCAGAGAAAACCCCCGAGGCACGGGGAGAACATGCAAACACACAAGGCGGAGGCGGGAATCAAACCCCCAACCCTGGAGGTGTGAGGTAAGCGTGCTAAACACTAAGCCACCGTGCCTCCCTAAGACAGGTATCAGGGACTTTAAAACTGTACTATGCTTACAAAATCTGACTTCCTCCAGCCCAAGCCCAAGATCCAACTTCAGCAAAAACACACTCTACTATAACAGCACTATTCACTCAACACATTCAGAGCATTGGGGGTTAAAGACGCTTATAATTGAATCCATTTTTCTGAAGATCTGTCGGACGTGTAATGACGCCAGAGACCCAAAGCAATCACAGTAAGTCAACTTTGAGATCATAATGAGTTTCTGTTATTTTAGAAGCATTTAGTTAATCACAGAAACATCCGGAGGTTGAAAGAGAACTTGAATTATGTGTCGTTGTTTTGAAGTTAACTGACCTGTTTTGTATTGTATTGTCTTCTCTTGCTGGTTTTTTTTTTTTTAAAAACTCTGTTCCAAGTGGTTGATTTGATTTTGGTTTTTCACGGCTATGGGTTCGTAGATGTCCCTACAGCTGTTGTTGGCTTAAGTGCCTATTCGCTGTCTCGAGGTTTAACTGTAAAATAAATTTCATGGCCCTTGGATTATGAACAATGAGCTTTTTAGGTCCTTAGTCATTGTTGTGTTGTTTTTGTTTGCATTAAAGACGTACAATCCAAGTGGCCAACCAAACAGGAGGGCAAAATAACTATAATAAATACCTTTTATATCGGTGGTTGCGATTTCCATCAGGATAATGAAAGGAATAAAATCACAGACCCCCTAGCTATGCTTAACACACCCTATTTTGAGAACCATTGCTCTAAGGGTTATTAAGAGAAAGTTACTCAGACATATAAAATAATAAGGAATAGAAGTATTGAACCTTATATTTCATCTCTTTCTATTCTGAGGCCAAGGCATTAACGTTACCTACTAGCCTTCCATTAAGTCTGTGTTTTTTTTTCCATTTCTATTTATCTATCCTTACATTACTTTATCACTCATTTATCCCCAGCCATCATCTCTCCTACTCCAGGGTATTAGCCATTCAAAGATCTCTCAGTGGCACTGAGAGTAAGTTATCACTTCATATCTCTCTCTCTCTCTCTCTCTCTCTCTCTCTCTCTCTGTCTCTCTTTCTCTCTCTCTCTCCCCACTCTATCTGTATACCTCCTTAATCTTTCAGCTCAGAGTGAACTGAGAATTAGTTTCTCATTCTCACTTATCAATCCCTCACACATTTCCCTTCTAGCTTGTTATTGTCTTGCTATCCTCTCTGCCTCATTTACCTGCTCACACTTTTCCTTTTATACTCTTCTGCTTTTTTCCACCGTTAATTCCTATCTATTTTGCCTCTATTTTTTTTTCTTCTTTCTTCACTTTGCTTTTCCGCCTTGATATAGCACACCCACACACCGGTTACTCGTCTGACTAAACGACTAGCCCTCTGTACTTGGTCACAGACTTTTTGGTGCAAAGAGCCTCCATTTTTTAAAAATAATATATTTAATAATACTGAGAGTGATATTCAAAGGTTCATGATGTTATTTAATTAGGCATATTCACTAAGAAACATCCAGGAATTTTCCAGGAACAAGTTATTTGCATTGAAGTCACGTGACACTACTTTAATTTTATTTGACTAAATAAATGATGTCTAATGGCAACAGGTTTCATCATCATAACTAATGGGGGGGGGTTTAATACTTACGTAACTTTTATGTTTTAATCTAAATGATGATGCCTATAACTAAACTCAAAAACATCAGTGACATATATATATATATATATATATATATATATATATATATATATATATATATATATATATATATAATACATTTTTGTTTTGTTTTTCCTTTCACTTCAAAATTACGGGGTATTTTTCTTTTCTTAAGCTTTGTGGTATAAAATCCTGTCTATTTCAGTCCCAGGTTGTAATACTACAAATTTTGCCATTGTTCAAAGGGTTGAATAATTATGCACACCACTGTCTGGTCAAAATTTATTCTCTCTCTCTCTCTCTCTCTCTCTCTCTCTCTCTCTCTCTCTCTCTCACTCACTCACCCTCTCTCTCTGTCTCTCTCTCTCTCACACCCTCTCTCTCTCTCCCTCGCTCTTACTTTATCCAGGACTCTTGGGTCCAAAGTATCAGTCCATATTAACCCCTCTGTCAGGCAGCGTTCTGTTATTTTGTCAGATCTCTAGAAAGGCACCATCCTGCGAACAAAAAAATCCATCACATAGTACATAGTGCAAAGAAGAACAAAGGAGATCGCGCTGCACAACTTGAAAAACTCTCCGTTCAAAGGGTAACAAAAACATCTTCTGTTATGCCTTCATCATAAAAGTGTTGTTTAACACTTCTGCTAAAAAACAAAACAAAACAAAACCAGTGTTTTGTCTGCCTTTGTTTCAGGTTGTTTGCCTGTTTTGACTCTAATGAAGGCGGAAGACGGTAACGTTGACTTTTCCTTGATGAACGCATATGCAGAATGAATACACAATGTACCCAGCTGCAGGTGCAGCACCACCACCCCCCCTCACACACTCACATAAACAGATAAAGAAAAAGAGAGAGAGAGAGAGAGAGAGAGAGAGAGAGAGAGAGAGCGTTAGAAGAGTGCCAGAGAGAGCCAGAGAGATTGGGGAAAGAGGATGAGACAGAGATTAAAGCAAGGAAGCACACGAACACCGAGGCCAACGGACAGAGGGAATGAGATGAAGATTAGTGCGGAAGAAATAAACAGATAAGGAGGCCTAGTTAGACAAGTAGCGATTGGCAGGCGATAAATCGTAATCCCCTTCGTCTTTATGTTAAGGCAAGCACTACGAGGCACGGAAGCAATCAAGCGTGTCTACTTTGATTTGTGTATGCACATACCTCATTTAACTCCAGACATCATGTGATTTTATGCACACAGTTTAGGCCTGTAATTAAAACCATTAATTCCAGCCATGTGAAATCATAAGGAACACAAGGGAAGTCCGTGTCTGCCTTTTCTCTGCACGGCTGTGAGTGAAGTGCTCGTCACATTAATCACAACATTTCGAATTTCTGAAAATGGAGAACACACACAAAAAAAAGGCAAAGTCGAATATATCACTGAGTTGCACTGAGGTAGTGAGTCATGGGTGAACTGGCGAACTGCTTTCTTTATCATAGCAAGGCACAAGCAGGGCTAAGTAAAAGCTGTTGATTAGAGAGAGAGAGAGAGAGAGAGAGAGAGAGAGAGAGAGAGAGAGAGAGAGAGAGAGAGAGAGAGAGAGAGAGAGAGAGAGAGAGAGAGAGAGAGAGAGGAGGGAGCTGTTATATAATACAAGCCCAAGCACATTGAGATTATAGCCAAACCTGTGTAGGATCTAGCCAGTGGGTAGTCTTGTGTGCATTGAGATTGCATCTGCGTCTCAATCCAGATAGGCTTATTTATTAAGGGTAAAAAAAAAAATATGATATGCGCTAGGGATTATGAAACCAATCTAAGGCCATTATTCACCTTAAAATGATTCACCAGTCAAATTCCACTTAAAAGTGGAAACACTCCCCCATTTTACATTAATATACAGAGTGAAAAAAGGAGAAGTGAGAAAACAAACCTGCAGTGGTAAAGAAAGTTTCTGGCTCCCGAGAGCAATGGATTGGGTAATGTGTTTGTATAAGAGAACCAGTGTAGCATGCATGATCTAAGCAATTAACCTGGATCTCTCTGGTGAAATCTCCAGCTGTGCGAGCAGGCCGCGTGTAAAGACGCAACCTACGTCTCCAAAGTCTCCATGGCTAAGGGCATCTGCCAAGCAAATCAGCAAAGCAATGTAATCACGTTTCAAACTGAGCTAATCACTTCAGCCTAATTTACCGTGGCTCCGAGAAAAAAAAAACAATCTCGAACGTTGAGAAAGTGTAGAAGAATATAAAGAAAAGGACAGTGTTTCAAACAAAGTGAGAGAGAAAGTGGAAAGAAGAAGAATGAATGCCGTCTGCAGGGCAAAGTCCTCGGGAATGTCATGCTCCCACGATGCCGAGCGCACTAATTCAATCTCTGCCATGCAGGTAAGGTCTTGCCTATATCACTTTCCACATCCCAGCTCCTTCTCACTAATCCCTCATCCCATACGCACTGTAAACAAAAGAGGTATAAAGAGGTCGGGAAGGAGAACACAAGGACGGGGCTGTGACGACAGAAAAGTGTGACATTTTTAGCACGTTTTTGGCAGCATCATTCGCAACAAATTCCTCTTTAATTAACGGCCTAAATCCTTCACACTTTAAAGCCCCTTCATAATTAACACTCAGCTCTCTCTAATTAAAACTTTTGCAATTTTACTTTCAAATCCATTAATTAAAAAAACCCAAATGAGCAATGGAATGATATTGAGACCGACCTCCGCTGTGTTCGTTTGCCCAAGGATAAAAGATCCTAACCAGAATGTTTACCGCTGGGACAGAATTACAACAAACGCCTCATTTTATCCCTTTAATGTCAATCCTTTTTTTTTAATAGCCATCATCGTTTTTTTTTTTTTTAATTATGGAGAAGAAAGCCAAAATAATGTTCTGAACTTCCTGCGTCTTGCCTTTCTATCTGCAGTAAATATTCAAAAAGTGTGAAAGGAGGAAATAAAATATGAAGAGTGGGGGTTTTTTTCTTCACTTTATAGTAAGGGTGAGAAAAGAGAATAGATGGTACCTCTACCCCACGACAGTGGAACGATCCATCAACACTAAAACACCCAAGATGCATCAATCCATCCACCAACAATGGATGACAAACCAATGTCACCTCGGGCCAACGAGATAGCACGTGAGCTACACTGTGTCTCAGAGCACATTTCCACCATGTCCCTTATTCTATCCGTGTCTTTTTTGCTCATGGGAAGTTTGAGAAGCCAAAACTTTTCTTTTAGCAAAGAACACGGGTGGTATAAATTCAGAAAGGAGTAAATGTCATCTCGCTGTAAGGTGCTTCTGAAAAATTCACTCATAGAGATGTTATCTGTCGAGTGCTGTACCTGATGTTTTATCATTGGTTTAATAAATCTACCATGGAAGAAGGCTAAGTAGGGTTTCTGTCCACCACCATCCCCCAAATGTACAAGGCAGCAATGTTTCATATATTAGATTCATTCCCCTCTATTCTTAGTTTCTGTTGTGTTACGACAGTCATAAAGAAGCTTTTGGATGTAGATTTGAGAGACTCAAAAAGGAACACTGGATTATATGCATTATGGTAGATGGTGTAAAAAGGTGTAAAAGACAAACAGTAATAAGGATGAACATATTGAATAAAAGTGAGTCCAGGTATGAGCAAACGACAGACTTTATGGTTGCAGCAAGAGTACTTAGGTACAAATCTATACTATCCAGGTGAGATTATCCACTGAAGCATGGGTGAGCCTTGGGTATAAACTGTTGGGAAGTGCAAATCTTTAGGGAATAAAAGCAGAAGTAGAGCATCAGGATGAATCTGGCGGACAGGGACTCTGGCAAGTCTAGTTATGACAGCAGAACTAAACGAGACCCAGAAGGCAACACAGGCATGAGAGCATCCTGGGATATCAACAAGCCACCAGTCCTCCATCAACAAAAAATAAGTGATTGTGTGAGAGTGTAAAGTGTCAGTTTCCATGATCCCCCAACCTTCCCCAGATTTGCACCTTTATAGCTATTAAGAAAAAGACTGACTTAACAAGACCTAGTCCTTGAGTGCTGTTACATAGATGGGTGGCTTTGAAGCAAAAATCACTGCATCTTGCTGAATTTTTTATATTCATTCGTACAGATAATGGCCTGCAATGACTGCAAAGGGAGTCCGAATACAGGTTTATTACTACAGTATGTCAAGGCTGGTGTTTGTTGGGATCCGGATACACTGCAACCCTGACCAGGATAGAAAAGCCTGATGAACTTTTGATCAAAGAAGACTTGGTGGATTATATATGAAATAAACCAGAATTTCACTCAGGGACTCTGGAGAAAAAGACCATCCATACAACCATTTTCTGTACCACTTATGCTACACAGGGTCATCCAGGGGATTCAGGGAACAAGGCAGTGGAGACCCTTGATAGGGTGCCAACCCATAATAGGGCACAATTACACACACACTCAAACAACCATTCAAACACTACAGACAATTTAGAGATATGGATCAGCCTACCACACAGGGTGGAAACCAAAGAACCAAGAGAAAACCCCTAAAGCATGAGAGAAACATGCAAACTCACACAAGGCAGAAGTGGGAATCAAATCCACGAACCCCAAAAGTGGGAGCAATCTTTCTAACCACTAATCTACCAATCCACCAGAATAAAAACCATTTAAGAGTTTAGTGGATCGGATGTGGTCTGGTTGTAGGTTTACCTTGGGCTTGTTTATGCACCGGACCATCCAGAAAGCAAGTCTAGTCCAGAGGTAACAAAAGTATGAAATACATTTTTCAGCATTATGTACAAACATGAGCTTCAAACAAGAGACCGGAGTCAATAATCACACAAGCTCTTTTATTGCTCTATATCTATATGTAACTGAAAGGCCATCATGAGTTACATAATCAGTAATCTTATTACTAGCTGTCTAGGGTCTTAGTACACATACTTTGTACTTGTTCGGAATGATGTAGGAGGAAGTTCATCAGTATCACATATATCAACTTTATTAATTTGAGTAATTTTATTATCTGTCATCTCCCCTGGATTAAACATACAGTGTTTGTGTACAGTATTACCAGCAAAGGAGCTGAAACTAATCCCACATTTACAAATAACTGAACACAAAGGTACGGGGGAGGAATACAAAGCATTGCCCCTAGTACTTGTAGAACCCCACACTTTCCATAGAAATGTCACCGTTAGCGTTTACAAACTGCTAACAGTCCATCATTTGATGGAGCCAGGAAAGACAGAAAGAGCCCTTCTATTAACTCCAATAAAACATTCTCACCTGTCGAGAAAGAATTTTCCCTCTCTTTTCTCTTGTATTTTTCTTTCAATTATAATTCTCTCTCTCTCTCTCTCTCTCTCTCTCTCTCTCTCTCTCTTGCTCTGTGTGTGTGTGTGTGTGTGTGTGTGTGTGTGTGTGTGTGTGTGTGTGTGTGTGTGTGTGTTTTCTCCTCTTTTCCTCTAGTCTCCAAGTGTATTATTTTCGCCTAATGGACCAGTGTGTACCACTACAGATTTTTCTCTCATTAGGACCAAATACACCGTAGGTCATTATTTGCAGCATGTCCTCTCATTTCTCGGTATATTAAAGAAATTTTCCACAAAAAAATAAAAAAAATAAAAAGACCTGTGAAAATAGCGTGTCTTTGTTCTTTAGCAGTCTCCTTCTCATTCACAGGTGAAAGGAGCATGGGAATAAACAGCAGAACGCTTGGTGTACAGTAAAAGCCTTCTTCTTCGTCTGATTCCAGGTAGCATCAAGTGGCCCTTTTCAGTTCTTATTATTTTCAAAGAGGGTTCTCCTGATTTGAAAGCTTGCCAAAATTGCACACCACAAACACACCTGCAAGTTCATTCTTCATTTCCATCATTAACATAGAATTATTTGTCTCAACACAAATATATATATATATCTGTTGCCATGTGCGCGATCTCACCACCGACACGTTCACTTTTGCACTTTGTCTGATCTAGTGGCCCCGGTGACAGCAGGATAGCCTGCTGCAGGCACTTTTCATTCGATTATAGCCGGTGTTGTTGTTATTGTCTCCAATAATAATAGAGCACCTCCGTCTTCCTTGTCACAAGACGAGCCATCGATATTGGTGTCCCTCATCTCCTGCTAAGCTATGGGCCACATTATTACCAACCAGTCGGATAAGAGGAGGATGAAGAAAAGGAGGGTGGAGGAGGCAGACACACAGCCGAACAGACAGCAATGAGAGAAAAAGGAGAGATGGATGAAGAGCCTGGGGTGGTGACAAGAAAGAGAAGAATGAGATGCAGAGTAATGTTCATGCTTTTATGTGTGTGTGTCTATGCACATGCTTGTATAAGGGATGTGAAGATCAACCTTCTCTTACAAAACTATATAAGCCACACTTAAAACTAGTCCAGAAGTCCTGCTACAATTATGGTGTGGGAGGAAATGGCAGCACATCCTTATGCTAACACATTAATTAAAAATGGCAGGCACTTATTTCCAGGGATTTCAGAGCAGCGTAACAGATATAGTGTCATCGGGTAGGCGTGGCCTATTTGATGATCTAACCCTAACTCTAACCCTAACCCTAACCATAACCGTAGTTTTTTGGTTGTTTATTCGTTTTCTAAAATAAATCTACCCGTATGACTGTTTTGTCCTTCGTAGTATGCTCTTTTTTTGAAAGAGGGCGTTTTTCCAAGACCTCCGGAAACACGCCCACTTTTCGTCATGGTAACGAAACCCCTGGAATCACATCCCTTTTTCAATCCCAAGCTCAGTTGTGAGGGTGTATGCAAAAAATTGCTATAAACTTACTTCTGTACGGAGACGAATCAGTACCTGATTGGTGGAAAACATCAATTACGTTTGGAGAAAAAAAAAAGTCTATTTTGTTTCATTAGCACCACACAGAAAATGAACCACACTTAAAAGTCAACCCTCCATTGTGTGGGATTTTGATTTTATCCTTGTTTTGAAGTGTGTTTAATTACCAAGGTGTTACTGGACTAGTGTTATCTCACTGATGTTGATTGCTACAATTCACCCTTTTGTTGGATCCCACAGTCTTTTGTTGGACTTCACACCCAAATACTTTGTTCTGTACACAATATAACTTCTTGCCTTTTGGACCAATCAGAAGAGATGATACATTCCAAAGCTTCCTGCTTTCGCTCTTTTTCTTTAAAAAAAACTTTCAGAAAACAAGAATCTTGTCAGCAATGATCTTCCGCGGTGATTCATTGCTGTTACATGTTTTATTCTGACTGTTAGAAGAGAATGGAATCCTCTGTTGCGGTGCATTGTACCTTTTAACAATAACAATGCGTTGTAAACATGCTACATTTAAATACAATCAAAGTACTATTATGTACTCAATGGCATGGATGGAATGAAAAAGCATAGTTTGGAAGGTGGCATATCATTTATTTTTATTGCCTCCTACTTGTGATTTCCTTTCAATTCTTTTCATTTTTTGTTTTTTTAATGTATTACCTTTCCCCAAAAAGTTCCCCACACTTTTGAGAATTGTATCCAAAAGAAGAAGAAGAAAAAACAGCCTTTGCTGTTTCTAATTCTTTCATCAAATGTCACATAAGGACAGTGATAGCTGGACTTGCTAGAGAGTAACTGTCACGTGAGTTTTCTCAAAAAAAAAACCTCACAGAGAACAATCACAGCAAACTCTATGATACATGACAGCATTTGAGAGACAGCGAGTGACAATACTTGACAGCCGTGCCAACCTTTATTTATAATTCCTTATATTAGATGTTGTCAGAACGGTGTTATATATGACGTTTGTCAAACCTATTGTGGTAAATGCTATTGTCTCTGAGGAAGATTAACTGAATATTGAGAAAGTGAGAAAGTGAGAGAGAGAGAGAGAGAGAGAGAGAGAGAGAGAGAGAGAGAGAGAGAGAGAGAGAGAGAGAGAAACCCTGAAGGTGCTTCCTGCATTTGAAATCCAGGCCGCACGGTAATGCGGATGTAATTGGTGGAAACTTGCACAAGAAGTAGGAATAACCAGCTGTGAAGCAAGGTCAGAGAGCTTCAGTCTATATTTCCCACTCATAAAATCTCCCTTTTTTCAATCAATTGCTACCCAGACTCACAATTCATGCTAACTATGGGTGAATCCTTAGCCTGTTCTTTATGACTCACTTAAGTCAGACAGCAACTTTAATCGCTTTCAGCCATGCTGGGCCCTGCAATAGACGACACCAGCAGATGGCCCCCGGTGCAGTTGAGATAAATCTGTTGGCACATTTTTAATGCTCTTTTAAACATGCCCTTTTCAAGTTCCTCTGGATTCAGAAAGTGTGCGATGACTACATCACACAAGAGGCCACTTGCCAAGAGGAGGAGCAGCGATGAGAAGTGTATTTTACTATAAAAACTAATTGCTCTGTGATATGCAGACTACATGTGGTCGACCGGTAAGCTGAATTGTATCAACTTTATCATGGTGTTATATCACCGGCAATTTTGAACAGATGGGGTATTTAAATAAAGCCCAGTTTTGCAGGTTTGCCTTGAACCTTCAGTGTTGAAGGGGGGTCAATTCCCACCTCATTTCAATGTTCTCCTTGTGCTTCAGGGGGGGTTTCCTCCCCTGCACAAAGACATGCATAGTAACCTGATTGGCATCTCTAAATTGTCTGTAGTGTGTGTGTGTGTGTGTGTGTGTGTGTGTGTGTGTGTGTGTGTGTGTGTGTATCCATGGTTTCCCCCAGTCTTCTACTCTGAGCCCCTTACGATAGACCCCATGTTCCCCATAACCCAGTATAGGATAAGCTGTACAGAAAATGGTTAGATGGATATGGCCGAAGGTTTATGGATATATGACAATCACATCTATTATAGATTTAGTCCCACTTTGCTGTCATAATCCATTATTCTGGGAAGACTTTCATCTTGATTTTGGAGTATGGCTATAGATATTTGTGCTCATTCAGCCACAAAAGCTTAAGTAGAATCAAACATTGTATTTCTGGCAATTTGCTGACACCCTTATCCATCCAGAGCAACTTACTTTTTTTTTTTATCTCATTTTATACATCTGAGCAAATTGAGGATTAAGGGCCTTGCTCAGGGACCCAGCAGTGGCAGCTTGGTTGACCTGGGATTTTCAAACACACAACTCTCTGATCACTAGAACAACACCATAGCCACTAAACTACCACATCCCCATGTCACCCAAAACAAAACATGTTTGGTGACCCATACTCAGAATTTGTTCTCTGCGTTTAACCCATCCAAAGTGCACACACACAGCAGTGTATACACACACACACACACACACACACCGTGAACACACACACGGAGCAGTGGGCAGCCATTTATGCTGCGGCGCCCGGGGAGCAGTTGGGGGGTTCGGTGCCTTGCTCATGGGCACCTCAGTCGTGGCCGACCCGAGACTCGAACCCACAACCTTAGGGTTAGGAGTCATATTTGAGCATAATGGTCAGGCATCCACATACTTTTGATCATGTAGTATATAATTCTTTCAAAGTTATATTTTTTTAAGAACCTGACCTTTGATTTGACAAAGGAAAATTAAATTAGGCCTATCTGTGGGCAATTTTTTCATTTAGCATTTAATGACAGTTTTGAAGAGGCAAATTGAAATGGCTGCTCTGGTTCTCCTTCAAAGTGCCCTGGGCATTACTTCAGAAGGAACCACATGACTCATTGGGTACTTCAGATTGGATAACTTGCCAACCAAAATATTGTTGATATGATAATAGAATCTTATGATGATCAAGGTTAAAATTTAAACTTTGACTCAGCATGTTTTACCAGCGTTTATAATGTGTTTACAGAGGATGAACAGTTGGAGAGTGATATTTCAATCGACACTTGCCTATCCAGCTGTTGTTCCCACATACACTGAAACTTCCATGTCATGATTGTCTTAATCCATGTGTCTGCTGTGAATAGTGAAAATGTAGAGTATTTTTTTTATCTACTCAACTGGTCCCAGCATCTCTCAGGGTAACAGGTAGGTATACAGCAGGAGTCTTTTCTGTTCTGGCATCGATCTGGTGGACTGAACTTCCCCTAGATGTCCGAACAGCTGAGTCACTGGCTATCTTCAAACGACAGGTGAAGACCTTTCTCTGTTTGTTGTATGTGTATATTTTAAAAAAAAAAGAACAGAGTTTTAGGCTGATGGTATCCCAAATCTGTAACCTAGTGAACTAGGGTTAATGTATTCATCGATAGAGACAAAAGCACTGATGTACGTAGCTCTGGATAAGGCGCGTCTACCAAATTCAATTCAATTCAATTCAATTCAATTCAAAGTGTTTATTGTCATATGCACAGACAGAAAGCATGTTTCCCTGCACAATGAAATTCTTACTTTGCTGTCCACACTAAATGTCATACAGTAAAGTAAAAAGTAAAAATAAAAATGTGTGAATGAAAAATGAATAAAATAGAATAAAAAAGAGCAATAAAAGAAATAAAGTTCTTAATAAAGGCAATAAGAGGTGCAGTGCCGAATAAGGCAATAAACTGAGGTAGTGCAGCTCTTGGTGAGGTAGTGCAGTTCTGAGAAAATGAATGTGCAAAAAATGTAGTTCAATGTAAACAGTTATGTACATAATTGCAAACTCCTATCAGCTGTTTAGGAGTCTGATGGCAGAGGGGAAGAAAGAGCTCTTCAGTCTAGAGGTCCTACATTTCACACTTCTGATTGTCTGTACTGGGGGTGGGAGGGGTCTTTGAGAATGGAAGCAGCTCTCCTGTGGACTCTACCAAATGCTGTAAATGTAAATGTAACTATTAACACTAACTGGTTAAAAAAAAACCCACACACAAGAAGAACATTTTATGTTGCTGAATCTAGATTATTGTATGCCGTACAGTATGTATGCAGCAAACGCAAGCAAATAGGCTGCTTTCTAAAACAATGGCAGATTCGAATTTACATAAATTGCACACCAGGGGCGGTTCTAGGAATTCATCTTTAGGGGGCCTTAGCCTTAAGTGAGAATTTAAAACTAGAACGGTACATTTCCTAAAGAAAATGTGAATGTGCTTGCACGTGACGTCAGTTCCCCTCATCGTGCTGAGTGTTTTGATATATGACATGTCCATGTTGTGCTAAATTTTTGATTTCGCTTATTTTGGGGGCGGGGCTACACGTGACGTCAGTTCCCCTCATCGTGCTGAGTGTTTTATGCTGTGTAACTGAGATATGGCTTCTTTATATTGCAATATGGTTCATAAGGTGCACTACATGGTTGCTAGGGTATGGCTGCACAGTTACTATGGTTATATTTGCAGACTAGTTTCTCACCTGCAACAAAAGAGCACACCTGAAAATCCATTTATCTTTTCCTGAAACAAGTGCCATGAAGATCTTGAACTAAAGCATCAATCAGTGATTTTACTGGGAAAAAATATAATCACGTTACAATAAGGATCATTAGTTCAAATGTAATGTATTAACTAACATTTACTAACCATGAGCAATAAATTATTGTATTTAGTAATCTTTGTTAAAATAAAGTTTATTCTTTGTTCATGTTAGTTCACAGTTTATTAACTACTGGGAAAAAATATAATCACATTACAATAAGGATCATTAGTTCAAATGTAATGTATTAACTAACATTTACTGACCATGAGTAATAAATTATTGTATTTAGTAATCCTTGTTAAAATAAAGTTTATTCTTTGTTCATGTTAGTTCACAGTATATTAAGTAATGTTAACACGGTGTTAATAATGTATTAGTTAATGTTGAAATTAACATGAACAAAATGAATAAATGCTGTAGAAGTGCAGTTCATTATTAGTTCATGTTAAGTAATGTGGTAACTAATGTCAACTAATGAACCTTTATTATAAAGTTTTAGAAGAAAAAAAAAAAACTGTCCAACGGTGGATTCAAACCCCGAATCTCTGCATGCTAAATGGATTCGCTATCCACTACGCCATCTAGGAACACGAGAAAGCCTTTGCAGTTTTATGTATTAATTCACTAATGTGAAGAATGGCGCGTCTAATTGTACCCAAGCTTTATTATATTAAAGTCATTCTTATCATTCTTTGTGATATATGTGTCATATCATGTCAAAAAAAAATATGTAATGTGAGGAGACAAAGAAAAAATGCGCTTAATTTTAATTAATGGGTGGCTCTTAAAAGAGCCGTTGCTGCTCTTAAAAGGACATTAGTTTAAAGTGAAATAAAAAATTATAAAAACTACACTGATAGTTGAAAACAACAAAACGTTATACAAATGGCAGAAACAACAACATACGTGACCACCGTGCTGTCCAAGGCACCCCAGTACTAGGTTTAAGAATTAAATACACGGTTAAATGTTATATTGTTTGAAAGCTTAGACTCTCGGGATTTTATTAAGCCCACACACAAAGCATAATATGATTTATAGCCATCATACTAATTTAATCCAAGTTGATAGTCACCGGAAATTGGCGGTGCTTACCTTTCTTCACTGGGGTAATATTTTTCAAAACAAATGCTTGTAAAAAATCCCCAAGAGTCTAAGGAACTGGAATATGTAAGCCTTTTAATCCAAAACGATTTAATCCAAAACGCGTTTCTGACCGAAAAATGTACTTCCGTCCTTGATCTTTTTCTTCCAACGTTGTGTGATCTGACAGATTTACTGGTGTCTTCTGCCCTCTTTTGGATGTTAGCACATCTACAAAGAGATTCCCCATTCAAGTCTATGGGGGAAAAACACCCCTTTGAACTTCCATACTGGGAATTCTGGAATTCTGATCGCTTACAAAATAGATAGCACACCTCTCCTCAATGAGCCGGTCGATTTGACACCTCATTTATGGGTCTAGGACAAAAGCTGCGGGACAAGTTACGTGCCGAAAAAGTGTCTGGAAGAAGAAGAAGAAGAAGAAGAAGAAGAAGAAGAAGAAGAAGAAGAAGAAGTAGTATGCAAGAGAATAAGAATGTGCTTTGCAAGCACATTAACAAGAAGAGTTTTATGTTATATATTGTATGACTACGTAGTAAACCAAAAGTTATGGTATTATTTAAAATGGCAGAAGTGGACACCAACATTTTATGCATGATGTAATGATGCCAGTCTCGAATCAGATTAGTTCATGTATGTGTGCATTCTCTACAAACAGTGTGTCCAACGAATGCAGTCATTAAGGAACAAATATTCACAAGACAAAGACCAAATCAATAAATTATTTATTTTTATTTAATATTGAATGGATTGTTTGCATTAATATTTTGTTTGTGCTACAACTCTGGTAATAAGAATAGTACATTTCACTGCTTTTGGTTGCCGTCTTTGCTTCTTTCCGCCGATTAACGTTATAGATAAACGCCTCCAGCTCTGACTGCGCGTGCACGCTGCGCGTACCTGTGCTTTTCCGTTCAAATAAAGCAGACAGCTGAAGACGCACTTTTGAAAGACTGCAACGCACGCGCGTAAAAGCAAAGTAAAAAAAAACGCTTTTGGATCAAACTGATAAATAATTTTCTTTCCCATCGACGACATGTGATGCATTTTAACGTAATTTTTATTGTTTATTTATGAAAGTAAAAATGATCCTTATAGTTTTAGGGTGGCTGAGATTACAGACAGAGGGCTGGAGCCCCCTTAAAAAAGGCCTAGAACCGCCCCTGTTGCACACTGTCGTTGATTCTTTATGTGCTATTAAAAAGTCATCTCTAGCAATCCGACAGATATTATCACGATGATTCTGTGAAGACTGTTTTTAACCAATCGATAACGGCAACTGTTTTTAGCTTCAGCAGTACATCGTGGCTCGGCTTGCACGATACTTGCATGGGTACTACATCACAACACATACTAAAATCCAGGATTTGGATGGGTTTTTATTTTTTTCCAAAGTGAGTCATGCCACATGACCTGGTTTCAGAAGCTTTGACTCATACATAAACAAAAAATTTTTTATTTTTTTTTTCATAAGAAACTGGAGAAAGGAAATAAATTTTTGCAGTAATACAGACTTTGTTGAGCAACCTGTTCCAAAATGTATTTCTTCTGCATGTTTAATCCATGGCCAGGTTTCAAGAATAAGTATTTTAGAATTGAGTTGAGTGAGGATTTAACTCTCAAACTGTGCACATTGGTATTCAGAGCTTAAACTTGATGATCTTAACCATATATTCAGTTCTGCATTTTATATAGAAAATATATGGAATGGCATTTTTTAAGCAAAAAATTAACTGCATACATACATACAGTATGACACTGTTAATTAATTCATAAAAGAATTAAGTAACAGTGTCATAGCTTTAATGTTATTTTTCCTTTATAGCGGACAATATCTTAATGATATTTAGAATTAGTAAAATTATGCACGCTCGGCTTATCCCTTAAACCGTGGGCAGGTTTTCTTCAAAGCAGATTAACATAAACATAATTTTTTTTGAATACAGAAACAGTATTTACATTGTGGTGACTACAATATTCATTCATTCATTCATTTTCTACCGCTTATCCAAACTACCTCGGGTCACGGGGAGCCTGTGCCTATCTCAGGCGTCATCGGGCATCGAGGCAGGATACACCCTGGATGGAGTGCCAAACCCCCGAGGCACGGGGAGAACATGCAAACTCCACACACAAAAGGCGGAGGCGTGAATCGAACCCCCAACCCTGGAGGTGTGAGGCGAACGTGCTAACCACTAAGCCACCATGGCCCTAACTACAACATTAGCATAATATAAAAAAAATTAATGAAATATGGTATAATAGGCGCATGGCATTGGTTGGACCTATTAAACGAATTTGGTGAGCGGTGCTTATTCTGTTTAAAACAGGACATGTGGCCCGGTGTGAATGGAAGGAACTAGTCTGTGAACAGTACGTCGGTCATAAACTGTGTTCAAAGCATAACCCCCAATTTAAAAGTGTTGGTTGTGTAGGAGCACCTCAACGGGTGTGATGATAGAACTTACGCAAAATGAATCAGCGAACGAATCATTTTGTGAATCAAATGACTCGAATCAGTGGCTTGAATCGAATCATTTGGTGAATCAAATAATTTGATTCAGTGGGATGAATCGAAATTGCCACACAGAGAAAATGAGAACCGGGGCATAATCATTTCATCACCATAACAATAAATGAAAGGGATTTCTGTCGATCTTTTTTTTTTTTTAAGCCACGCACATCTTTCCTCTCTTTGCTGCAAGGACACAAATTCCTGTCATTCTCCCTTAAACAAACACATCATCATCAAATACCATCATGATCACAGGGGTACACTCTCGCATACAGTACACACACTCTGGATAATGGTGTACCTTGCTGAGAGAGATAATGTTTGCTCTCAGCAATAGCACGAATACCATAAAGTTAAAAATAAACACAGAGAGGTTGCTTTACAAAGGCAACACTTTTTCATGTAACTCCCCTCTTTTTTCCTCCAATATCCTGTGAGGATGAAACTCTATCGTTGGTATTGGCAAAATTTCTAAATGAATGACTTAATTGATGTGAAATGATTTGATATTTCTGCTCATGATGAAAAGGCTTGAAAAAAAAATGAAGGAGTATGAAGGAATGAAATGATGGAGAAAAAAGAAAGAGAGAGAGAGACAGAGAGAAGGAAAGGATCATGCAGTGCGTGCTAAATCCTGGCAGAGCAGCAGATAGAGGAGAGGTGGTTGATAGGGTGCACAGCTTGGCATGACTATGTTTGTATAGACCTGAAGTCATGCCCCATGTGCCCATTTGGCTTTTATGGCCCAGTGAGTCATCACAGGATACTAGAAAGTGAGGGAAACGTGCAGACGACTGTACCATACTAATCGGCTTTGGCTTGCTTCTGAAATGTTGCACTGACTGGAACATTCATGACATAAAATCATAGAGAGCTAAAATCTTATATCGATTAAGGAATGCGTTTTATTATGATGTCATAGTCATAGAGGCGTGTGTGAAATGACACATGTTGCTAAATGGTGAGGAAGTTATAAAGATTTGGCTTCTCTTCCTGGCCACACCGATTCATGCCTCAAGCACCGATTAAGCTTGTTCCCTTCCAAAGCACCCTCAGCTGGTCTTTGGTGCTAAGGATTATCCCGAGTCTCTTCCCTAGCCTGTGCATGTACTGTATACTGCATGGGCCATAGCTGTAGTGGGATGGAGGGGTGCCCTGGTTCCCATGGGGGGTATCCAGCTGCACTGAAAAGATCAGCAGTCACCGCAGGCAGCCGCTTAACATTGACACGGCTGTGCTAGCAGCACAAAAGATCGGACCCTGTGAGTGTGTGAGTGCATGTGGGTTGGTGGGTGGGTGTATGTTTGTGATCTCTAGCACACCACTTACTGTGCATTATTATCAGGGCATTGTGAGGTCTAAAAGGTATTCAAAAGAACACAAAAAAAAGCAAAAAGTGGTGCACTATACTGATCAAGCTAATTAGCGGAGCTGCTCTCCTCCTTGCCGTGTGCTGATATTCGGTCGAGAGCCCAAACACACGCTGAGACGACAGGTGTCAGATACACCGGCAACAAAAACAGGTGCTTATGTTTGTGTGCTCACGTGTCCTCCTGTCTTTTGGTTTTAGCGCCATTTCAGTCCCAAAGGAAATGAATAGAGAGCTTTTGGAGACCCAGAGCAACCATTAAGCTGCGGTTAAGAGAACTATCACACCAAGGTCGTGCCAATGGTAAACCTTTTGCAGCGCATTACTGAAAAGTCATGCCATTTTTTTTTTCCTTCACAAAAGGCCACAGGGAATCGAGTTAGGACTTGAGGCAGGAAAAAAGCAGGCGAGCTTTATGCATCATGACAAGAAGAGAAATGAAAAAAGTGCAAGAGCAAGAGAGGTGCCGGAAATTAAAAATAATAAATAAATAAATAAATAAATAAATAAATAAATAAATAAATAAATAAGCAGAAGCAGGTGAGGCAGGAGGAAAGCAAGCTACTAGAAAGCCAGCAAACTGGAAAAAGATTTTTGGTTTGTTTAAGGTTGTATAAGAGCGCTATTAAGTTAATTGTGACTATAAAAGTCTGAAAGAAAGAGAAAGAGAGGAGGTGAGGAACGATTGAAACGAAGGGAAAAGTAAGGAAAGCTGAGACAGAAAGAGAGATAGAGAGAGAGAGAGAGAGAGAGAGAGAGAGAGAGAGAGAGAGAGAGAGAGAGATGATGGCGGCTGATTTGCCGATGTTATCTTAGAGCAGAAAGATGTGTGTGACACAATCTCAAATTGGAAATCGCTGTTTCAATCTCGCCTCACTCGGTGCTCGGCCGCTCGGCTGATAAGAAGATGGGCTTAATACTATTAAAAATAGCCCTGTGAGCTTGGCAGCTGCTACAGAATTAGTCCACCCCGCTGGAAGATACTGGCTCTACTTATCACCATCACCGCAGCACACCAAAAGCCACCCGCTGGACTGACTTTCATCTCCATCTTAACGTCACCATCTATCAGCTATCTGTCTATCTCTGTAATTATCCATCTGTCTTACTATCATTCTGATAGAGTAAGTCCAGGAGCACCTTCTGGGCTTCTTTTCTTCTCCTGATCTAACTTCCTGTTCTTGTTCCTGCTGTATTCCAGCTTATTGCCTTCTATACCTTCTGGCTCACTTAGGGATGGAACTGTATTGTTTGGATTAACCAATTAATCCAAACAATAGGGGGGGGGTAGTTATGCAATTTCATATTCTAAGTTCTTATCTAAGTGCCTTTGCCTAGAAGACTTCGCCATCCACTAAAAAACATCAGCGAATGAGCACAGTAGGCATTAATCAGAGAAGCAACAGAGGCCAACTCGTGATGCTACCACCAGCATGCTTCACTGTTTCGTCTTGTTTTTTAAATAATTGAACAAACTTTATTGATTGCATCTCCAGGGTTGGGGGTTCGATTCCCACCTCCGCCTTGTGTGTGTGGAGTTTGCATGTTCTCCCCGTGCCTCGGGGGTTTCCTCCGGGTACTCCGGTTTCCTCCCCCGGTCCAAAGACATGCATGGTAGGTTGATTGGCATCTCTGGAAAATTGTCCGTAGTGTGTGAGTGTGTGAGTGAATGAGAGTGTGTGTGTGCCCTGCGATGGGTTGGCACTCCGTCCAGGGTGTATCCTGCCTCGATGCCCGATGACGCCTGAGATAGGCACAGGCTCCCCATGACCCGAGGTAGTTCAGATAAGCGGTAGAGAATGAATGAATGAATGAGTTAAGACAAATGATAAACCTAGGTGATGTAGCTGCGATTGAGGAACATTTCGGAGGTTTAGGCCACACCCACATCGGGATTTAAATCCGAATAGAGATACAGATATCTGAAGCATTAACAGATGCTGGCACAGCTTCATTTCATATTTTACCTTACTGCATATCCCTCACATGGTCGACTTTTTATTGCAGTTTCTTTTTTCTTTCCTGTTTACTCTACCTGGCACCATCTCTCATCTCTGTTCCTTCGTTACTTTCACTTCATCTGTTCTCTATCACAAGCACAAGGATGGTAATATCTCCTCCAATCAGGTGACGGCAGGCGGCACATCAGCCAATCAGATAGGTTTTGCTGCAGGCTGCATAGATTAGCAGGGAGCCGTTTCAGAGAATAATGTGTCTGAAAGACCAGCCAACTCTTTTGTCCCAGCAGGAAAATAAATAACGTGTAAAACTGTAATGAGGCCAGATTTTCTATTTTGTGACAAGAGAGAGCAATGAAAGAAATACGTGCTTCAAAGCGGTGCACATTAGTGCTATTGCCTATTTGCGAAGCAAAATCAAAGTCTCACCGGGTTCATATGTCACTGCTACAGAGCAGCACTTTGTCTCAGAAGCTCCTCGTTAGATCGGGTTGGTGAAAGGCACGTGGGTTTGTCCACATAGAAAGTAAACAGTGATGACTCTGGCAGGGAGTGAGTGTCAGGCTAATGAACTAATCAGTGACTCATTAGTATCTGTCTGAGCAGCTGAGGTGAGAGGTTTTTTTTTTTTCTAGAGTGCAGACACAGAGGGAATAAAGGAGTGTGGAGAAGAAGCATTCAGGCGTGTATCGTGTGAGAGATAGAAAGAGCGAGAGAAGACGACGCTCAAGAGTTATGAGTGTGGATGTTGATGTGCGTGTACGTTAGTTCCCTTCCTTGCCATTCCACCCCATCATACCAATAAAGGCATCAGCGGTGATGTGAATTTACAGCGGGACGCTGCGTTAGAGGTCACCAAGGATACACCGATAAAAACAATGAAGGAGACAGAAGACAGGAGAAAAAATGCTGGCACAGGGTTGTAGAGCTTACGCAACCATAAATTACAGCCTCACCACAGCCAGCACCGACTCCTGAACGAGTATTAGCGACGCACAAGTGCACAGCAAACTAATGAGTGGAGTGGAGATGACAATGAGATAAAAAGAGATGTCGTGAATGTGGGCTAAACTTGGCTTCAAGGCCTCACACTGTCCTGCTTAAACCTTTCCGATATTCTTAACATTATTTATCATCTTATATAAACATTAATCTTATATGAAAGAGATCTTTTTTCTTTATCTAAGCCAGATCTCTTTATATATGAGATATCTCAAGGACCAGTGGCTTATCAGTCCCTGGTTCAAGCCCATTTTTGGCAAGCTATGATTTTTGCAGTTGGTCCGTCAGTGTGTCCATCTGTCCATATGTCTGTCCAAGGATTTGAAGTTCTTATTACAGCGCTATCTCAAGAACGAGTGTACAATTCATATGGAGTTATGATTGTAACCACTTTGTGACCTAATTCGATTTTGGAACTGATCGAAACATGCTCAAGGTCACAGAATGTTGTGGTTGTCCTTCAGTTATTCCCTGTTCAGAGGCCACCGCTGATCGGCATATTCGATTTTTGGCACAGGTTTTACGCCGGATGCCCTTCCTGACTCAACCCTACACTTTTATCAGGGCTCGGGCCTGGCACTGAGAGTCCCAACACCCCCCCACCCCTCAGTGGCTGGATTGCTTCCCTACCTGGGAATTGAGCACAGCATTGAGAGCCACTAGGGACCAAGTTAACCATCATGGTCAGGACCTCAAAACCTTTTCATCTTTATATCGCTACTGCAATATATCTATGAGGTTTTTTTACCATTGGTCCATACATCCATCCATCTATCCATCCCTCTTTCCAGACAGGTGTCCGATATTCTTGTTAGAACGATATGTCAAGAATGAGTAATTGACTATTTGAAGGATTTATATCTAATTATCCTTGTAACCCGGAGATGAAATGATTAGGTTTTGGAATTGATTCGAACAGGGTCAAGGTTTCAGTCTGAGTTTCTGGTTTGCTACCATATCGTGTTCACCTGTTTTGTGTTAAGTTCTTGCTGTGTGTTGTTGTGTTGTCTCTGTTACAACAGCTTACCATGTTAATTTATTATTAATTAAGACAAGGCCTTGTCTTTCAGGGTCAGGGTCAAGTTCAGCACGGTGGCTTAGTGGTTAGCACGTTTGCCTCACACCTCTAGGGTTGGGGGCTCGTTTTCTGCCTCCGCCTTGTGTGTGTGGAGTTTGCATGTTCTCCCTCGTGCCTCGGGGGTTTCCTCCGGGTACTCCGGTTTCCTCCCCCGGTCCAAAGACATGTATGGTAGGTTGATTGGCATCTCTGGAAAAATGTCCGTAGTGTGTGAGTGTGTGAGTGAATGAGAGTGTGTGTGTGCCCTGCGATGGGTTGGCACTCCGTCCAGGGTGTATCCTGCCTCGATGCCCGATGACGCCTGAGATAGGCACAGGCTCCCCGTGACCCGAGAAGTCAGGATAAGCGGTAGAAAATGAATGAATGAATGAATGAATGAATGAATGAAGGTCAAGGTCACAGAAGGTCAAATGCCAGAAATAGCTTTCCTTCGAGTTCTGTTCATGTTTGAAGTATATAAAACAAATCTGGCAATACAAAATACTACACCGCTTGGCGGTAAAGGTATCTCTTCCCTTCTCACTTAATTTTTATTTCTTTATTTTTTAAATCTGATTAGGCCAAATACACATACAGACATCTGGAGCACTTTACAGATACGGATATAGATAGCATCGCAGTGTTAAAGCTCTAATAAGGAGCAACAACAAGGTACAAATCATAGTCGATAAGAATTCACACTCCTTACTCCTACTTAATCTCTATCTTTGTTTTATTCTTTCTCTGCTCAGGTTGTAAGCCATAGTTGTCATTTACGGATCAGACAGCATCGTGTTTTGCTTTGTATTCGTCTTTGTGTTCTGGTAAATGCTGTAGTTTTGTTTTGCCAAGGATTATAATTAGCTGAGGACTAGTCCAGCTTTAGAACAGTGTTGGAATTTGTTAATGAAGTAAGTATCAGGACCAGCTGTTAGATGGAACTCTTATTTGCTCAGCTCTCATCACTGAGGGCTTAATAGTGATATTTAACTGAAATGCTGAGCAATAACTGAAACGTGCAGAGAGACGCAGAATGCAAAAAGGCACCGAAATCAGGGGTCAAAAGGTAAACAAGCACACATAGAAAAGACAGAAGGCAACTCATGGACTCTACGATAATATTGTACGATGGTAAGATTTGGCAAGAACGATGCCATGCTGATGAAATAACACAAAATAGGAATAGGAAATAGGAAAACAAATGGATGACAGGACAAGGACAGAAAAGAAAACAAATACAAGCAAATGGCATTTGTTGCTATGGGAAACATCAAATAAAGGAAGAAACAATGACATAAGGGCTATTTTTTTCTTTTTTATGTGCATGTCTCTCTGTGTAAAATGCCAGTTCGTCCAAGTGCACAGCAATTTAAATCAGTCCAGTTTTGTCCCGACTGTTACTGCTATTGGCTTGTTACCAATTTGTGTTCGCCTGCTTTTGGTTAAGTTCTTGTTTTATTTTGTCCTTCATTGAGTCTAAGCCTTATTTTCTTAATTTATTCCTGGTTTTGACCTTGTTCCATGTTTTAGAACCATGTTCCTGTCCACTCTAATTTACCTCTAGGTGCGAATAAACGTGAGTGTGTATTCATGGTGCCCTAAGATGCACCGGCAATCCGATCCAAAGCATATTTTGCACCCATTGCTGAAAAGGAGAAATCAATGAATGAAAATTGCCCCATACGCTCACTTCACCGATTCATATAATTTCAGCCCGATTCATTCTCTCAGCATGTACACTGCTGTATTGAAACTTACACTTTAATACTAAGTCATTATTAACTGCTGTTAACGTCCTTAGTGTTCTTTACACTTTGTGAGTTTCTCATGTGAAATGTGGCAGGTTTCAACTGAGATTCAGATTTTCTTTTCTTTACAAAATAATAGATTTGCATGGCCCAGATCTGACAGTACTCACTCTTTTTTTTATCTCTCTCATCTTTATGTGTGCAGCCATCAAAGCAGACAACTCAACTATGAATATTTTTCATGACCTCTCCGTGTGTGCTCATCCCGAGTGATTCCGAAACCTGCATGTTATTAATTTGGAGACTTTCTTCAAAAGCACATCGACCCTTAGAGAAAATCTTTCTTTTTTTTCAGACAGGATTGTGCTCTGAATAGAAATTGATCTAAGCTTAGAAAACTCCTCTTTACATAGATATAGCTATTCTCAATGTATTCTAAAAGATTAAAAATCCCGACACGGTGGTGCTCGAAGGTTTGTGAAGCCTTTAGTTTATTCTATATTTCTGCATTAATATGATATTGAAACTAGACAAAGATTTAAATATTATATTTGGACATTTATTTATTGTGGTAAATGATTTGTTATTGCAGATTTGTGAGTGGCAAAAGTGAACCTTTTCTTTCAGACTCTTCTGTGATAATAATTGCTGTCTTGGTGGGTTTCCTCACATGAGCTTGCTTGCTTGCTTTTTTTTTTTTTTTACTGTAAATTGAGTTGTTTGTTAGAAAACAGTTGTTTTGAAAATTGAGTCGTTATTTTTAAAAACAGTTTTATTTTTTATTTGAGTTTATATTTGAAAAGTGAGTTGTTTTGATTTGAAAATTGAGTTGTTTATATTTGAAAAGTGAGTTGTTTATATTTGAAAAGTGACTTGTTTATATTTGAAAAGTGAGTTGTTAATATTTGATCAGTAAGTTGTTTTTGTTAGAAAACAGTTGTTTTGATTTGAAAAGTGAGTTGTTTATATTTGAAAATTGAGTTGTTTTCATTTGAAAAGTGAGTTGTTTTCATTTGAAAAGTAAGTTGTTTATGTTGTAAACAGTCATTTTTTGTTTAAATGTACTCTTCTCAGGTTGCTGGAAAGATTTGTGTGCTTGAAAGTTGATTTCTTGCTTCATTACCCAATTTCTCTAGATTCATTTCACACAGATGTCCTGAGATTTTCCTTCAGAATCAACAATGGCAAGTCATCCTGCCTTGATGCATCAAGACAGGCCTAAGCTATGATACTATCGCCGCCATGTTTCACAGCAGGAATTAGGCTCTTAAGTCAGAATGCCGTGTTTTCCAGCAAAATGGGGACAAACCATGATACTACCGCTACCATGTTTCACAGAAGACATGAGGTTCTTATGCTAAAAAAGTTTCAGACCATACAGACCAAAGGTTTTCACTATTCCAGTGAGGTCAGTGGTTGTGTGTCATGCTAGAGTCAATGCTAGTTTACTCACCGTGGTAGCGGATGCACTTATTTCCAGGGATTTCAGAACAGCATAACAGGTATTGCGTCATCGGGTAAGCGTGGCGTATTTGATAATCTAACCCTAACCATAACCCTAACCGTAGTTTTTGGTTGTTTATTTGTTTTTGAAAATAGCTTAACTGTAAGATAATAAAGCATTATCCATCGTAGGTACAGTATGCTCTTTTTTTTGAAAGAGGGCATTTTTCCAAGACCATCCAGAAACATGCCCACTGTACGTCGTGGTAATGAAACCCCTGGAATTTAGTGAATGCCACAGTGGAAGTGGTGCTATAGGTGGTTAAGGGTTTGGGTTGTTGATCAGAAGTTCAGGGTCAGCAACTGTCAGGCAACTGAGCAAGGCCCTTAACCCTGTCCCTAAGGCCCTGCGCTCTGACCTCAACCTCCTCAGTTGGGATATGTGAAGAAAAGAATTATGTACATTTGGTGATAATAAAGGCTTTTATACCACAATTATTTTTATTCATTCAACTGATAAAAGAAAAGCGTGCATATCCTTTCCAATGTCATACAGTATGCACCATGTTCGAGTTAATGCAGAAATCCAGTGTAGATGTAAAATATAGACTTGACTTAGATGTTGTCCCTAGGTAGCAACCATTACAAAGTCTTAAAGCAATAAAGAAGCTCAGTAAATGCTTAGTATTTAATATTGAAATGCAAGTAGTTCAGGTTGGATTTTACAATTTATATGATCTACCTAATCTTTGTTGAACCCGAGTCCAGGGTAAGCGCTTAGTCCTAACGTTCAGTTCTAAATGTCTTAAGTTTTGATCCATGGATTAACTAAAAAACTTTGACTGATCGACATTTACCACGCACCTGATTTATCATGCTCACCTGTTTATGTGGGGCAGGATGAAAAGAGCACAGGATCAATAGCGTGATTGATTGCACGGGCGATTTAAAGCAAGCTTCCTTTCGATCTCCAGTGAGTGACATTCACAATTAATTAGCTGTGTTCTGCTTCCATATGCGACAGCCAACGGGAAGGGCCGCTTGCTGTCGTTCGGAAAGAGCAAGAGTTTGCGTGTGTATGTATGTGTGGGCTTGGGCTCATGTGTACTTGTATATGTGAGAATGTGTATGCGTGTTTGTTGAAGGTAGGACACTAAAAAAAACACACAGGAAGACAACGCCGAGAGTGAAAAGAGAGATTCAGAGCTGTAGTTTGTGTATGTAGAGTAGGCAGGAGGGAAGAGCAGCCATTTGCAGGAAGCCAAAAAAATGAACACCGGTGCTTAAAAGTCAATAGGAACAAAACTGAGAGGCTGCAGTTAAAGTGACATCAAACCGTGTGGTTGAATGGCGCTTTTGGCGCTGCTTACAGATTGGCCTATTTTTCACCACACGGGTCGCCTTTATTTCTCTGACAGCGAAATGAATGAAAGTGCGTAAAGACCCGAGAGATTTGCCAGCGGATTAATCCTTTCATTAAGCAAAGCAAGAAGTTAATTGCAGTGACAGCTGCATTTCTCAGAGTTTACACGACTGACGCTTCGGCGTGGAGTCACTGTTAAACGGAAAAGCAATTATCAATAAATGCAGGGCAATCTTCTCATGATGAATTGCAGCGAAATGAGCTTTTATTTCTCTTTTCTCTGTGCTCCGAGCGTGTTGGCAGCACAGGCATGGAACGAGGTATCTTGTGAGCCACAGTGCAACAAAAATAAACCACTCGACAGTGCAGCGATCAAACGAGCAACTCAGAGTACTCAATAGATCAGAGGTGAGATGGAGCGGTGCTGAGGCCTGATCGGGGTGGGTGGCGGTGGTTAAGGGGTTGTTTTGGGGGGGGGGTAAAGTAGAACAAAGCAGAGAGACAGATGAGAGGGCAAACTGAGCGTAATTGTACACGGTAAAGCATGGTAACTGAAATAGGAAATAGGTGGACTTTCAAAATATAAAATCTAAATGGATCCCAGTGTGGGGTAATATGGAGTGAGGAGTCCGGAAAAAAGAAAGAGCTCATTTTGGTGGGAAAATCAAGCTCGGAAAAAAGAGCGAAATGAAGAAAAGTGTGGACTAGGGACAAGATCTGTTTATGCTAATTACTTTCAATAATAGTTGTGACAAGACCGGGAGGAGAACAGATGTGCTTCACCAGCTGCTATACAATCACAATTCCCAGTAATATCACACAAACGCTGGTACACACAAAGGCAAATTGGAATCAGAAGTTTGTTCATGTTGGTGAAGCACTACAGTACCTGGTGATGGTAGCGCTAATGGGATTTTAATCTCGTTTCTTCTCTCAGACAAATCCAGAGCTTTGAATTCATCAGTGTCATTTCGTACAACTTCAGCTAACTAAGCAGAGTATCTGCTGCTTTGCATTCTGGAACATCGAGTCCAACGTCGGAAAACGAAATCTCGGCTAAATTCGATTCATGTCCAAAAATGTTTGCTTACAAATTCTCACAGGAAATACAGAAATACAACAAAACCCATGACAAATATTTCAGTCCAAATATCTTAAACATGCTTCGTTTATTTTTTTTCTCTCCATGAAGCACCTTCAGAATTTAAAAAAAAAACAACAAAAAAAAAACACATGTTCACAAGCCTTAATCTCAACTGACATATGCTGTATAAATCCACATATTTTCCTTCACCTTCCTTTCCTTATCCTTTCCTGTCTCTATCTATCTCTCACCCTTTCGCTCTTCTTTGCTATATCACTCCTATCCTCATGCAGGTATTCGCACTTGGCTGCAAGCAGTGACAGACAAGGTCTGGTGTCACTACATTTTGTACCAGTGCTGCTGTAAACGTAGCATATGTAGCGTATGGAAAAAAAAAAAGAAAAAAAAAAAGAACTATTTCTATTCACTCTATTGACTGTCTGTATACCATTTAATCTACGAACCTCATGTCATATACACATATACAAAAAAAAAAAAACATATGCACGAGCAAGGTACCGTAGATGTACCCGTAGCCGTCCACTATGACGTCCTTGTGAATTTCTTTTTTCCCTTCAGGCATGAATGAGACCTCACTGACTGTGAGGCATGGAAAGAAGAAACTGGTGATTTCACGTTTGACTGAGCGGACTGAGAACTCCATTTCTCTGTTTCTGTGAAGAGCGCAGGCGAGAGAACAAACTAGAGCACAGCAATTCCCATCGCAAAAGCCACTCCAAATGGAAAATGAATGAATACAGTCAGTGTCTAAACATAAATCTTCTGTACCCAACGCGAGAGAGAGAGAGAGAGAGAGAGAGAGAGAGAGAGAGAGAGAGAGAGAGAGAGAGAGAGAGAGAGAGAATGTGAGCGAAATGTAAAAAAAAAATCGTTATGCATATGATTCTAGCTTGACTATTACTTTACGTAAACTTCTATTTCTATGATTATTAATATTTTATATTGCATTCAAGATGTCTAGCAGACATAAACATAAAATAAAAAGAACTTAATAAATAAATAAAGCAAGATGCTACAAACATTTATGAAATCGGTATCGTCTAGACTCCGTAACGTGTATGGAGGCATAAATTATAGATATATTTTTGACTTGATCCTTTTCTCGCAGGCATTCATTTGTGATTAAAATGAAAATTGACTTATTAGACACTTTCAATCGGTGTGAAAAAATGTTTGAAAGCCAATGTTGACATTTGAAATCACCAAAACAAACAATCCCCTAACCCAAATGGGTGTCACCCCTGTTTTGATAGCTCCGCCCCACACATACATTCGTAACCCAGGCAACTATTGTGGCGGAAAATGCTGAGGAAGCTGGTTGAGGGGATATTTTATATTTTTACTATTTCATATTTTTACTATGACAATATAAATGTGTTTTTGTAGTACTGTGTGTTGTACAGTGAAAGGGTAACTCAGTTTCACACGGAAAACGTTCAGTTCTCTCCAGCGCTGGAAAACTGATCCTATATTAACACGTCCTACTTCTTGTCTTATCGTAAGCCTTTCTTCGCTTTCTTTCTTTGTTTTCATCCTCCATGTCAATGTTGACGAGCCCCGCCCCTTTCTGCTCATTGGCTACACGTTTGTTTTGTTTGTCGGCCCAACTCAGTTTTCTGAAGCATTTCTCAAACAACGGAGACCCCACTTTTAATCGACGCGAGTCTGTTATACGAAAAATAAGGACACTGTAGGGTTTTTGTACGTAGAGTATCATGACTCATGGTTTTGGATGATATGAAAGGGGAGGCATTTTTACATTAACATCTTTAAAAGAGATAAAAACAGACAGCAACTAACAGATGTTTGATAGCAAACAACAAAGTGACGGACTGTATTGAAACTTTTTTGCAATCCCAGAAATGAACGCAAAATCTTAGGGATTACGTTCATGTGTATACATCTTTTTCATTCATATGTATTGAACATGTGTACAGATATCATAGATAATTATTACTTATTGATTAACCAGTACTATAGAGTGTGATATCACAAATAAATAAATAAACAAACAAACAAACAAACAAATGTTTTTTTCCACAAAACTGCTCACAATGTCAGAAAAATCAAAGCGTAATTATTTCAAGTGCCTAACTAGAGGCAAATAAGGTCAAGAAAGATTGCCCGAAAGATTAAGAAATGACAGACACACTCAGCATATCTCTCTTTCTCTCATTCTCTGTATGAAAGAGAGATTTTTAATCAAGTAGACTTTCTTTTTCTTTATATTTCCCAACACAGCACAGATGTTTGCAGATTTATGTAAAAAAAAATTTTTTTCAGTCTTTTCTGTGAAATAATCTTGGCAAATGAGGACAGGATATATCACAGGGTGTAAATGATTGATGCAATCAATAGGAGTTTGCAGTATGCAATGAGAATAGAATTTTAATCAGTGTAGCTACATGGCGGAGGATTACAATGAGTGCAGGGTTTGGGTTATGAAGAGGCAGAAGTGCTCTCGGAGATATTTCCGTCTGGGGATATTTTACCGGAGGGGAAGTAGAATAGAAGACTACACAGTGCCAGGATACAACATTACTCAGGGTAGGCTCATGACCCATAGATTTCAGTGGGGCAGGACTACATTAATAATGACAAAGCCGCAAACAAAATCGGAGAGGCTATCGTGTTAGACTTATGCTACAGACTATTGTGCCTGTGAATTTTTTTTCTTTTTGAGTAACCCCATAAAAACACTATAATTTCTACATAAAGAAGTTGCGGTACTGAGGAGTGAGGAAGGGACGAATAGAGCCAAGAAACAAGGACAGTACAAAGAATACAATATGGAGTGGGAATGATAGCGACCGCCGATTAGTCATGAAGATTGCTTGTGTTCACTGATTAGTCACTGGGGGGGGCACGGTGGCTTAGTGCGTTTAGTTAGCACGTTTACCTCACACCTCCAGGGTTGGGGGTTCGATTCCCGCCTCCGCCTTGTGTGTGTGGATGTTCTCCTTGTGCCTCAGGGGTTTACTCTAGGTACTCCGGTTTCCTCCCCCGGTCCAAAGACATGCATGGTAGGTTGATTGGCATCTCTGGAAAATTGCCGATAGTGTGTGATTGAGTGAGTGAATGAGAGTGTGTGTGTGCCCTGCGATGGGTTGTATCCTGTCTCGATGCCAGAAACAGGCATAGGCTCCCGAGATCCGAGAAGTTCGGATAAGCGGTAGGAAATGAATGATTAGTCACTAAGAACAAAACTTTTTTTCTAATGATAGTGATTGGTCACTGGGAACAATGCAGATCAGGGATTAGTCACTGGGGGCAGTGGTGATTGGTGATTAGTCATTTGGAGAAGTAATTGGAAAGATCTGTGTTTAGTGATTGGTTCTTGGGAACAGCTGTAATAATCGATTGGTCACTGGAGACAGTAGTGATCAGTAATCAGTCGTTGGGAACAGTGTTGATAAACGGTTGGTCTTTTTATAACAATTGTGTTCAGTAATTGGTTGTTAGAATGCATAGTGATTAGTGATTCATTCCAGGGATTAGTTGTAATAATCGATTGGTCCCTGGGGACAATGGTCATCAGTGATTGGGCTACTGTGGGATTTGGAGATTCGTTTTGGGGAAGTGTGTTCAGTACTTGGTTGCTGGAGAGATTAGTGATTTGTTATTTGGTGTTAAATGAGTGGTTGTTGGAAAGATTGGTGTTTATAGATTAGTCATTGAGAATAACGGTGATCAGTAAACGGTCACTGGGAACAGTGGTAAACAATGATTTGTCATTGAAAACAAATGTGATCATCAGTGACTAGTCATTGGGAACAATGGTACAGTATCATCAGTGATTGGTTGTTGTTAACAACAGTGATCACTGATTGGTCGTTGGGAACAATTGTGATTAGTGAGTTTAAATCCAAGAAGAAAGACGTGCTCTGGTGGGTAAATCGGTAATAATCAGTGATTAATCGCCAGGAACAATAGTGATCTGTGACTGGTTGTTGGGTTCATTTAAGCGCAACTTGATCCGGATTTACACACCAATGGTGAGCTTTCTCAGCTTAAATAACCCACAGCTATAATGTAAGCTGGAGAGATGTATCAAGTGCAGGACAGCTGCTAATTTCTTCTCAAAGCTCAGTTGAAATGAAACCAGGTACACTTCTAAACAGAAAACAATAAAGCACTCAAAAGCTGATTAAGGTCCTACAAAGACCGGAGCTTCTGATCAGTCAGACGAATGAAATCCTAAAGCGAGAAAAGAGAGGTCATGTATTTAAGTATTTATGGTAAACAATTCAATTCTGATTGGCAACTAGATGCCAGGGTACCTAATAACCAACTAAAGACATAATAGCAGCAGCACTTTCTTGCCATAAATCATTCACTGGAAGCGGGCCAGCACAGCCATTGCCTGTTAACACTGCCCTTCCGCACGGCATCACTTTGACTGTTGCTCTGTTAGGATGTGTGCCAGAGTCCCAAACGTGGGCCCGAATCTCTCTGCACGTGTCGCTCGCCCTACAACTCGTCATATTTCTGGCTACTGGCTTTGAAGTGAAACACGTGGCCAGAGCGATGAAGGACTGCAGTCTGCAGATGGACCAGCTGGCTCATGCAGTCTGCCATGTTTGTTCCAGCGCTTCAATTCAAATACGAGCTTATATTTCTGAGAACAGGCAGCATGAAGAAGCTAAACGGATTAAACCGTTTTTAGCTGTTTAGATTCAGCGCAAGTGGCATTAATTATGCAAAAAATATGAACGTTTTTGCTTAAAAACCGTAAGGAAAACGGATGACAGTAATGTCTCCCACTCAGAACTCAATTGCGATTGCATTTTAATACATCAGCAGAAAAATGGTTCGAGGATTGTTGAAGAGTAAAAAAAACAGTATTTTTATCCCTATACAATATTTTTGTCCTATTATCACTAATATTAGTTTGACTATAAACAGTCATTCCTTCACCAGCCTTGTCCAAGCAACTGCGAAGCAGAAAAAATTCCTCCGTCTTGAAGACTTTCACGTGGTGGAAAACCTACCTGACACTGAAAACTCCTTCCTATGGATTATGTATTATTTTTGCTTTGTCAGGCTGAGATTATGTAGCTCATTAATCATATAAGTCACGATAAAAGAGTTGTTACTGTGGAAAAAAATGCCTAAAACCATCTTAATATAAACAGGAGAATTCAGCACCGTGGTATAGATTAGAATTAATGCAATCTTCTCGAGCGGAGAAGAGAAAAACGAAGGACAAAAACGGACTTTCGGTTAACTTTTCTAACAATAACACAACCACAACCACTCGAGAAAGTTTGCCTGTGGTGTAAGGACACTTCAAATCAAACTGCCTAACTATCGATTAGTCAGTAAAATCCACTACGAATGCAATCATGTGCACCAGCCCAGTAACAATCTGGCAACCCACTCATTTATTCTCTCACACACACACACACACACACACACACACACACACACACACACACACACACACACACACACACACACACACACACACACACACACACACACACACACACACACACACACACACACACACACACACACACACAGAGTTTGTAACATCCTATTACCAAAAAATATCACAAGCTCAGCATTTTTTTGCCCAGTGTATTGATGATTCATTTTGTATTTTATCAAAGAAACAAGAGTGCTATTAAAAAGAGATCACTCAGCCACCAGGCATAAGGGGGCTCTCTCTAATTGCCCATTCATCAAAAGCCTTCCTCAAGTAGATCCAGCGCTGCAATGGCGTGCACGATAACTGAACCGTACTCTATTAATTACGCTCTTGATGAACCTGGAACACACTCACACACACACACACTCACTCACACACACTCTCTCTCTCCCAATCACACAATACATGCTCACATACACAACTGGATGCCTTGGATCTTTTTATGTTTTCTGATGATTCACTAACACGCAGACATGCTAACATCATTTAGGGGTTAGTGAAACGCTATACCGCTGTTGCCATGGTTACGATCTTTTTTTTTTTCATTTTGCACAACTCGCGGACTGAAAATGAAATTCCGAATTTTTTTTACTGCTACACTCAGAAATGCAGGAGAGCTTTATTATTTTACTCTCTCTAGCTTTTCTCACTCTCATCTACACCTCAGACTAGAATCAAAGAATGACGGCTTAGCGAGTAGAACTACGGCGAATATGCTTCTATTTGTTTAGTATTTCTTCTACGTCTCTCTAGAACGAAAGTCTGAAATAAAGAAAATGTGAATGTGCTTGCACGTGGCAAGTTCCCCTCATCATGCTGAGTGTTTTGATATGTCACATGTCCATGTTGTGCTAAATTGTTTATTTCGATAATTTTGGGGGCGGGGCTACACGTGACGTCAGTTCCCCTCATCGTGCTGAGTGTTTTGATATATGACATGTCCATGTTGTGCTAAATTTTTGATTTCGCTTGAATTTTAGGAATTTCCCATTCATTTCTATGGGACTTTTTTGGCCGCTTTTTCGGCCGTTGTGCGAACATCGTTGGTCGGATCGCTTATAAAAGTCAGAGCCCTCTTCTCAATGAGCCGGTCAATTTGACACCTCATTTATTGGTCTAGGACAAAAGCTGCGGGACAAGTTACGTGCCGAAAAAGTGTCCGGAAGAAAAAGAAATAATCTAATGATCTTTTATATGTGCTTTATTGTCATCTTAATATAAATGTGATTATATTCAAGATATTTACACTTCCATCACTAACCATCTATCTATCTATCGATCGATCGATCTATCTATCTATCTATCTATCTATCTATCTATCTATCTATCTATCTATCTATCTATCTATCTATCGATCTATCGATAGATAGACATTCATTAAAATAAACTAGATTAAAGGTGCAGTGCAGGATCTCTAAAAGCCAATGTTGACATTTGAAATCACCAAAACAAACACGCCCTTAACCCAAATGGGTGTCACCCCTGTTTTGATAGCTCTGGCCCACACATACATAAGCAACCCAGGCAACTATTATGGCGGAACCTGCTGAGGCGGCTGGCCGAGGGGATATTTTTATCAATAAATGAACACAAAGAGTAATACTATGGTAATACAGGTCAAATGTGTTTTTGTAGTAGTGTGTTGTCCCATGAAAGGTTTAGCTCCGTTTCACGCGGAAGACGACGTTCAACACCTAGAACCCGAGGTGGACGTTACGGGAGGTATCCGCCATGTCAGTGTTTCAATCGCTTTCTGCTTTTGTCTGCTTTTTTCAATGCGTACTGAACACTCTCTCCGCCGCATCTAAACAAGACACGCCCCTTTCTGCTCAATGGCTACACGTTTGTTTTGTTAGTCGGCCCGACTCAAAGATCGTGCACCCCACCTTTAAACACCAAAATTATCAATTACTTTTTTTTTTTTTGAAAGAATCAAACACACAAATCTCATTTTTCATTCATTACTCTTAGCATAAAACTCTGCTTTGTTTCATTTCAACCATTCTCTCTGCCTTTGCGTTTACTCACGATTAGACGTGCAGCATCTCGGTCGTGTTTCTTTTTTATTTCAGCTCTTAAGTGCTGCACTTGAATCGTCTCTTAGAGTTGTGTGTAGTAGTGTTTTCTTTCACATAAAAGAGAAATCTCAAGCCTCGGTCGTCAAGCTGGGAACTTTGATAAACCTAACGCCGTGAATCTCAGACATCCATGCAGATGCACACTGATGTAGTGACTCCTTTAGGCATGAATCTGCAACAGGAGGGGAAAAAAATGAAAACAAAAAAAAAATCTTCAAAGCTTTAAACTGAAGGCAAACAGAACAGCTTGGTGGGTGTGATGTGTGTGTAATGATGTAGGTATGGGGAAGAAAAACAGTCACGGTTCTACTGCAAATTGGAGTGAGTGAGTGATTGGTAAATGGCAGAATGCATTGTAATCAGGACTTGAAGGTTATATGTGTGTGTGTGTGTGTGTGTGTGTGTGTGTGTGTGTGTGTGTGTGTGTGTGTGCGCGTGTGCGCGTGTGTGTGTGAGTGAGAGAGAGAGAGAGAGAGAGAGAGAGAGAGAGAGAGAGAGAGAGAGAGAGAGAGAGAGAGAGGTTTTGGCTGGGATGAAGGCAATTTTGGTTTTGGACACAGCTCAGTGATAGGTAAGAAATGTGTGATGCCATCCAACCTGTACCAAGCTTTTGTTTTTTTTTTTCCATTGACAGCACGTCTTGAAGAGTTTTGTTCCTTTTATCCCTCCACCTATCCAGATCCAGAGCCGGTCCCATGGGATCCAGGGTTCCAACCCATCACAGAACATTATTTCTCTTGTATCATAGTCATTTATGATATCATATCGAATATTTTAGCCATTTTCAACGTTTTAAAGATGAAAAGTTTAACGTTCTGGAATATCCGCAAGACGAGTTACAGTAGTTCCAAATGAACTGAAGCGCAAATCGTTTAAAAGCAACCGACCAATCAGATTTGCACATTGATAAATAATCGCTCGCTTATTTCATTGAAAATAGATCAGCATGTTAAACAAGAAGTAAGGGGAAACAAGTATTTCTCCTCCATTCAATCTGTAGGAACTCTGGGCAAATTTACAACATTCCCGGTTTCTGGACTGCAGCACAGGGCAAACATGACAGCACATAAACAGGATGGAGTTGCAGCATCTCTTGATGCGTGAGGCCGGCGAGGCAGCCCGAAAATGGCATTTTCAGATCTCAAATGCAGCATGGCATGTCATTCTGCACGGTGGCAATTTAAGCGCCTGAAGAAGCAGAGTTTCAGGATGTCGGCGGGGGAGTGTGTAAATCTGTCTGCAACAGGCAGCATCTTCCATTCCCCGAGCCTTCACAAACGACCATCTTTCCAGAACAGCTCCGCAGCTATTATTCCATCATTGTCATCCAGTAATTCAGCGTGTAATACCCATTTAAATCTCTAAAGTACAGGAACCCGAAACAGCGGAGGCACGTTTAAAACAAAGAGTCCTGGAGGACGAGCTTGACAATGGAATAAGACAATTATCTTTGTACTGTATAAGCAGTTGAATGTACTGTAGGATTTCGGACAGGATAGCGCCCGATGACCACACACACAAAACAGGTCCAAAAAAAGATCGTCCATTCACCCAGATCATTTTGTTCCGTCACCCACGTACCCTCTGACGTGCTGTGTGGGATAATGATTTCATTATGAGACCACGTTCGTCTATGCCATCAGACACCTACAGACATCTCAGCCACATCACTGCAAATTTCCAACCTGCTTAAAAGTTCAGCTGTTGATAAAGCAAAGTGCTTCCAGAAACCCCCACCCCCTCGCCTTCAAAACCAAGCCAAGCTACACACCATCCCACAATGCTGCTCACCCACACTTGGCTCTCGCGCTTCGCTTCCCACCCACAACATGCTTAGAATCCAAAACAGTGTTGTTTTTTTTTGGTATGTTTTTTTTTTAATAAAAGCTTTGAATCACCTCATCAACATGAACACTAATACGCAGCATGCATCTCACCTGAACTACATGCACTGCTACATAATTATCCTCAATTACACTTTTCAGATAAGAAGTTATACGCAAAGAAAGAAATGTTCCCTATTCAAGCTCGGGCTCAATAACTACGCTTCTTTAAAATATTTTTTTGTCCTTTGGATTAGACAATAAACTAAGCAAAACATCTTAATTATTAACACCGATAATGCAGTAAGCTCTATATCTGATTGGCTGTTTTAAAACCCCATGGAGGTCCTAAAGCAGAGATTGTTGTAACATATGTTCTGTAAAGCTGCTTTGTGACAATGTCTATTGTAAAAAGCGCTATACAAATAAACTTGAATTGAATTGAACAGTCAGAAAATAATATTTTAACTTTACAATGACAAAAAAAATATATCAGGGTGCTTTGTTTTAGTTATGGTTTATTTAAATTGTATTGTGACTCTATTAGACAGAGTACTATAGGATGCAGGGTAAAAAGACGCAACACATTATTATTATTATTATTATTATTATTATTATTATTATTATTATTATTATTATTATTATTATTATTATTATTATTATTATTATTTGTCTCTGGCCACCCACCACCCTGGGGGATAGTAAGGATCATATACTTGTTAGGTTGTTACATAAAAACACATGTATTACATGACCTCTTGAGATGTTTCAACTAACACATGCTCTCTCTCTCTCTCTCTTCTTTACTCTGTGTTCCTCACTTAAGTGTTTTCCAATCTCACCTGGGCCCCACTACCGAAATTTACTACAATGTCCATAACTATAAGAACGTGAGTCTTTCACTGTCATCCTGCCCTCGAAACCCCAATGCAGCACAGAACAGTTTCATCGCCGGAGTAAGTTACTAAATCAATGTGTCATCTATTTCAACATCAACGGGTATAAATCTGATACAAGCACTCATGGGTGTAAACACTTACAAGCTTGTAGCTGTTACACAGGCTTACAGTTTGTAGATAGAAAAAATATATATATATATATATTACAAGGTCAACTGTGACCTGTTAAAGCAAAAA